>NW_014566387.1:0-681 GCF_001313825.1 Dinoponera quadriceps | reverse complement strand
GAATATACGATTCTCGGCTACACCTACGATTGCATTCTTTTCTGATTTTTCTTGTTTTTCCTTTTCTTTCCTTTTCCCTTTTTGATTTGTCCGGCGAACCGGACAGACACAACCTATCTTACGACCACTCAGCTACCTTTTATTAAGATTTCTTCCCATCCAGCGCAAACAACGAGATTTATTTTATAATTTTTTGTCTCCTCTTCGGTTTCGTTAAGTTCACAGTGAATAAATCATGATTAATGGACGTTCTAGACTCAGAATTTACGCTCCTTCTTTCCGATATCGGGCCTCTCCCTCCCACAGAGGCGGATACATGGTTGAAATTTCTCGACGACATCACCGGATCAGCGGCTCCACCACCTACACCGCGGTCCCCGACGCCGACACTTCCGCGGATCAACCCGCCAGCTGCCGTACGATTGCCAGTACCGGTTCTCCTTAACCACAGGGCACCCTCGGGGAAGTTGCTGATCAAACCAAGGTCGACCGGACGAGTCAAGGGACGCACCGAGCTTTGGAAGTCCCGGTATTCCCTCTTCCTTTATCCCCATACCTCCTCATCCTCTCCAGAGGTGGTCCTAGGGAAGAGTGCTACCCTCGCGGAGCACCAACCCTACATTTCGCCATTCCCTGTCCCTTCCGCAGGTTTCCGAGGGAAGAGTGCTATCCTAGCGGAGC
>NW_014566386.1:418-1128 GCF_001313825.1 Dinoponera quadriceps | reverse complement strand
AATTGTCATCACGTCTTCAGACTGGTCAGCTTAAACTGTTAATGCGAATGCAACAACGTTAGGTGTTTATAAAAAAGAAGCTCCAGAGAAACCATGTATTTAACCTGAATCATTTATTCTATTAAATTTGACAAATGTGGAGATTGCTTTCTCTCAGTTGCACTACAAAAACGAAGTTGAAAGCATGCTCAAAGTAGTCAGGCTGTAATAAATAACAGAGACTGAACGATATATTAGATAATGACGAAATTGTTAATTGAATATACTTTAAAAAATTATTATTATTTTTTATTTGAAGGTATTAATTATAATATTTTCTTCAAACTCTTATAAATCTTTTTGCAAATGTGGTATATATGATCTTGTAAAATAGTGTCACGTCCTGAACTGTCCGCGACATGCGTAGCGGAAGCGGCTCCGTCACGCTTAACACGTTAAACGCCACGCCGGTTCCTAGGGACTTGCGCTAGACTCCGGTTACCTCCGGCGGCCGCTGAGGCGCTCAGAGACTAAGACCGACCGCGGCGTGTTGCTTTCGACAACGTTACCTCCGGCCGAGGGGTTCCCTGACGATCTGGACAACCGAACTCGTGGGTCAGCGCGGACTCTTCGCGGAAATGTCCCCGTCGAGTTTCGCCGCGCTGCGGCCTATGGTTCCGCTGTGGAATCGCGAAAACCGTTACGACGTCACCTCCGGCGGGCGCTGAGGC
>NW_014566386.1:0-204 GCF_001313825.1 Dinoponera quadriceps | reverse complement strand
CCCCGCCAGGTACCTAAGTCGTCTACAGACGATTCCGAGTCTCGACATCGAACTTGCGAAACCCGTGATCGACCTCTATGCCCCGTGCCGTCGTACGGTGAGATCCCGATGACGGACGATGGAGCCGTGCGGCAAACCGGGCTTGTGCGGCCTGTGGACCGGTCGCCTAGTAATGTCACATTGTTTTGAGCCTTTCGACTTACA
>NW_014566385.1:0-1116 GCF_001313825.1 Dinoponera quadriceps | reverse complement strand
ACAGATCGTTATTTACTCGTAGGCTCCATGGTATTTAGCAGGCAAATAGGACAATAATTAAATCGAAAGGCTTAAAATTTAAGCGCCCTCTTCCCGCAAAAGCGAATAAACCGAACATTTAATGCCGCCTTGTGAACGACAAAGGCTTTTTAGTGTTTTTGCGGACTCCGGTCAGACTGTACCTTCAGCAAAACCCGACCGCGCGACGTCGTGGACTCATCCTCAGGTATGCTAATCGGCGTGGAAAAACTCTTCAAACCTTTCCTCATCGGATTTTAATATAAATTCAGCGAATAATAAACGATTTTTCGTGCGGAAATAAATCGAAATTATAATGTAAATCATTTGTTTAGCGAGAAATTCGAGAAAAATGTATTTTTATGTATTTTTAAATGGATTAAAAATTTTATGTATAAAATAATTAAATTTTATGTATTTTTAAATGGATTAAAAAATTGATACCTTCGCGCCTCTTCTTTTTTTCCAACACAGAATATTGTACTTTTTATAGCCGTCGTATTTTGGCAGCGAGCGAATATTCGATAACGATCGATTTTTCCGCCTGGAATTACGTCCGATTGCAAAGAATTAAAAGGATATAATGCCATTCACTTTATGGCCACCGAATCGAGAGAAAATTGATTCGCCCTAAAACCCTGTGAAATTTCCCGAGGAAAAACCGCGTGGAGTCCCTCGCAAAACACTCGCCCATCACTATTTTATCCGGTCTGCTCTGCTCCACGAATTGCGACATTAAGATGTATTTTAAGAGTTTCTTCGCGTTATGAAGCCACAGACGGGATAAAGGACTCGTCGCCTGATATTATTCTAAACCGAAATAAACACTCGCCAAGCGGCTTAATATATTTCGTTCCGCCTTCTGAGAACCCGCTTATTCGTTTTAAGCACACTGACCTTCGATGCACCACGAATATCGTTCATACTTTATATCGTTCAGCACCGTTCAAGGATATAACAATACATAGGGTGAGGCAATAACTGTTACCACCTTGAAGTTTGAAATAGCAAATGTTATTTATAACATTCTCATCAACATTTATTCATTATAAACAATGAAAATCTTTCCTCGAAATAATACTGTTTTTTTCTATCAAA
>NW_014566384.1:0-910 GCF_001313825.1 Dinoponera quadriceps | reverse complement strand
TAATTTAATCGTTCTGTTACATATGGTCAATTTATCTTCTTGTTATTTTAGTTTTAATATTCGTGTGAGGCAAGGGGAACACACTTTAATAAAGTACCTCGGACAGTGAGAGGCAAGGGGACCTCACTTTAATAAAGCACCCCGAACAGTGTGAGGCAAGGGGAACACACTTTAATAAAGCACCCCGAGCAGTGAAAAGCAAGAGAACCTCACTTTAATAAAGCACCCCGAACAGTGTGAGGCAAGGGGACACACGTTAATAAAGTACCCCAAAGGGAGCAGAAGCCTACAACGTCCTCGTCGTTGTTCCTGGGTTCGACAAAACGTAGGTTCTCCCTACGAAAGTCTCGTACTCACCGGATTATGAAGTTTCAGATTTATAGGGTTAATGAAAAATGTGGGTTTAAGGCTTAAGAAGCATATACGGATCGAACATACTGTTTTTCAGAGCTTTAACGCGCATAAATCTCTTTTTTACTGGGTTCTGGGATTTTCGAGTTATAGCATTTTGAGTGTATTGGGTTAAGGTGTTATGGGTTTAAGGAATTAAGAAACGAAGGGATTAAGATGTTAAGAGGTTCTGGAGTTATTGGGATTAAGTGATCAATGAATAGAGGATTTATTAGGATTTCGGGATTTTTTTTGAAATTATGAAAAATCCTGACGTGATGGAGTTAAATAGACACCGAATTTGAATTCAGCGACCCCAAAAACATATGATAGACATAGTCAGATCCCAGGGGTAATTTTGTAAATTTTTTTGTAGATCTGTTTTCAACATACAACAACCCAAGTTCCATACACCGGTATATTTTTATATAACCTTAAACATGTCGAGTTTTGTGCTTACGGACTACGATTTGCGGACAGCATTTGTTTTTTGTTATCATTTGAAGAAAACTGCTGCAGA
>NW_014566383.1:0-1373 GCF_001313825.1 Dinoponera quadriceps | reverse complement strand
TAATTGTTGCTTTACCTTTTCTAGGCGTGTTTGCTTTGCGTATTTATGTTGCTGGCTTGTATTTATTAGATTTATTTCTTTTTCATTAGTATGCGACATATCTTCTAGAGTTATATACGGGGTGGCTATTTCGACTACATCCTCCGTAGCATTTATAATGCTCACGCTGCAAGTGTAATTGTTTGGTTTTACTAGCCAATTTCCTATAACTACTCCGGGTTTTCTTTCTTCCGCTCTAACGATTCCTATTGAATTCATGTTTGTGGCGGCTTTTATTATCGTTTCGCTTCGGGCAAGTATCTAATGCGTTTGATGGGGTAACAAACCCAATTTGTTCCCCAAATTTGTCAGTTTCCTGCTATTATAGTCGCAGGTCGCGTTATGCGCCTGCAGGAAACCTACTTCTAATATTCCCTCGTATTCGATCGGGAAATCGCCTTTTACTACANTCCGGGTTTTCTTTCTTCCGCTCTAACGATTCCTATTGAATTCATGTTTGTGGCGGCTTTTATTATCGTTTCACTTCGGGCAAGTATCTAATGCGTTTGATGGGGTAACAAACCCCATCTAATTTCACATAATTTGTTCCTCAAATTTGTCAGTTTCCTGCTATTATAGTCGCAGGTCGCGTTATGCGCCTGCAGGAAATCTACTCCTAATATTCCCTCGTATTCGATCGGGAAATCGCCTTTTACTACGTAGATTTTATGTTGTACGAATTTTCTCCCCATTTTAATGGTTGCTTTAAATTTGCCTAGCGTACTCGCTTGGTGTCCGCTCACTCCGGTCAGCGTTACTTCGTCTATAGTTACGGGAGTTTCCCCTTTTAATGTTCGTACTTTTACGAAATTAATTGACGAGCCAGTATCCAATAAGAGCGGAATTTTTCCTCACCTGGTTTCGTTTATCGGGAGTATGACTAAGTCTAATCTTCCGTGTATTTGTTTTGTCGTCCTTACTTGATTTATTTGAAATTTTCGGGCATTTTGTGTTTTATTTTCTCGTTCTTGCCTCTCGTTTTTATTTGTGCCTTCATTAGATGGGCCTCCTTGGTTCATTCCTCGCCTGTCTGCTAAGGCGGTATTTGTATTTTGTCGCTCCTCGCGGCGGTCGGAGGGTGCAGCTCGTTCGGCCGGCCTTCCCTGCAGCTTCCAGCATTCGTCGCGAGTATGTTCTACCTTTTTACAGTGTGTGCAATATTTTTCCGTGGCGTTTACGCGAGGGCGTTCACTGCTTGTTGGTAGGGCAAATCGGTTTGCGTAATGGCTGGTACGACAATCCTTCCCTAGATGTCCTGTTTTACCACATTTTTGACACGTCGGGCGCCTAGCGTTTTCTCTAGTATGCGGATATGTCGTTGGGCGACTATTATA
>NW_014566382.1:0-2656 GCF_001313825.1 Dinoponera quadriceps | reverse complement strand
AACCTTTCTGTATATGACTGTACGTGTACAGAATTGGTAGTCAGAGCGGAGAAATATAATTTATAATTTATTGTACGGAATTGTATATGTACCAAACACAGCTGAATTAATGAAATCAGATGACGTAAATTTTCCATTGAACGAATGGATGTTGGTGCATAATATCAATATGTTCCACGTCATATAATAATTAAGGAGGGAAATGAAAATTAGCTTTTAAGTCCTTGATCTGAACCTCATAAATTGTCAATACAACCGCGCGTGCGATATAATCCTGTTGCAACCAGAGAGTTTTTAAAACTACATACGGTTTAATACAAAAACAACTTTCTAAAATTCTCGGCCAAAAGTGATTCTATCGCGAAATTTTCGATGTAATTTTTTGAATTTATTCAATTGTCTATTTGTATTATCACAATAAACGAATCGTATATAATGACTGTAGGAAAGAAAGAGGAAGACAGAACACATCGTATCCAAGGAAAATCTACGACTGTGTTGAATTCTCACGTGATACGAGGAACGATATTACTTTCGTATTAACGTTGAAGATATGTCTGTATGACGAACATACGGCAATAAGATCGTAACAATCTGATAATTCTTTATATCTCGTAATGTGCATGTATTTACCAGATGATATCGATGATAACACTTTTATTTATTTAAGTATTATTCTTACAGTTTCATCGATACGTGCTTATTCTAGTGTTGCGACGGTTCGACTTGCCCGCGGTCGGTCATCGGATGCGACATTCCAAGTTTTACGTCTCGTCGTATCCCGGATGAGCTGGCCGGACTGCCAGGTTCGAAGAAAGATGTAATCATGTAGTTAGATATGAAAACTAAGTTAAATTTATTCGTGTCTCATTATAATAACAAACAAAAAGGCAGAAATTAATAAAGATTCTGAAGTACAAATGCACATAAGACCAATCGGCGTGGTTTAATATTATTACGATATTATAAACGAAACAAATTATATATTTTTATATATTTATTAGATTTATTACATTTATTGGTTATAAACAAAAAAAGAACGCGGTATTTACATATACAATATTTAGACGCGGTGTTTGAGTGTCGGTATGCCTGTTCAACTTTCATCGGCTATTTATAGTAGCTCGCGACGCGGTGTGGACTGAGTTTTTCTGCCGACATGTCTCGGTGCCGACTCGTATCGGTCTTCAACAGTATTTTCCAACGCGGCTATTTAATCGGCGGTTTCAATACGGCGCATATAATCACGAGTTAGTTCGCTTAATAATATCAACTTTGCAACGTATGCTCGCTCTTATCGAGATAATAAAACAAAAATCCGTTATTCAAATAAAATCATAATCAACCAGCTCGTGATATGTTTTTGCCTTTCAAGAAATTCTGCATTTAACCGGTCGTCTAAACCGTCAGTCTTTCGGCTCATAGCATTTGGTAACATGCTCTCCAATGCAGCCATCGCCCGCTAATCCTATTCTCTTACATTAAGTGAGTCTCTAAGGTATAATATTATTTATTAGAATTTGTTGGAAAAAAATAACTCGACCGCCTAGTGATAATTAAAAACGGGAAGCTGCACGCGGCAAGATTTCCGAACTCGTTTAAATACCCGTCTCGAAGGACGGCCATTTCCCCGCTTTCCAAGATCTCTGTCGCGAAATCACAGAAAAACTTCCCGTAGGTAGACGATTCCCGGTCGTTGAAAATTCGGCGCTCCTCTTTTCTTTTTTTCCTTTATTTGATTCGTGAGTGTCATCATTTTATTTCTCTTGTGAATCACTTATTAAAGATATTTAGACATTACTTCAATTTGGAATTGAAACGAATTAAAGTATTGTTATTTAAATGTTAAACCGGTCTCTAAGTTATTATCTCTTCCAGCTTCTTTCCGACATGTCCGCGGAATTGAGGAAGAACTTATAAGAACCATGACGCTTTACCACACGGAGGGATTCGACTCGCTATTAGACAATTAAAAACTGAGCTAGCCGCTGCCGCGCGAATGCGGGAGCGAAGTCCCACAACCGACGCGGACGAGAACTGCGGTGACAGCCTATATCGACTTATTGGCAAATAAACAATAAAAAACTAGTCGCGAGTAAAAAAAACAGTCTATTTCAGCGTCAGTAGAACTGCATGGTAGCANAAGTATTGTTATTTAAATGTTAAACCGGTCTCTAAGTTATTATCTCTTCCAGCTTCTTTCCGACATGTCCGCGGAATTGAGGAAGAACTTATAAGAACCATGACGCTTTACCACACGGAGGGATTCGACTCGCTATTAGACAATTAAAAACTGAGCTAGCCGCTGCCGCGCGAATGCGGGAGCGAAGTCCCACAACCGACGCGGACGAGAACTGCGGTGACAGCCTATATCGACTTATTGGCAAATAAACAATAAAAAACTAGTCGCGAGTAAAAAAAACAGTCTATTTCAGCGTCAGTAGAACTGCATGGTAGCAGTACATGTATCATAATAAGCTTTGCCCCTATCAATATTAATCTTGATATTTGGTTGGCAAATAAGTTCGTTAGGTTTTTTAATCGGAATAGGTTTACTCATTCTACTATCTCTTTTCCACAGCGCTATCGCACAACGCGATTGCGCAACTGAAAAGCGACGTTCCACATAACCTATTTGTAAACATACGCCGGTTAA
>NW_014566381.1:0-386 GCF_001313825.1 Dinoponera quadriceps | reverse complement strand
GTCTGTCAATTTAGATAGGTGTCGGTGGAGAGTTTTATTTTATGAGTACGCGCGTTGTGTTGACGGCCTACTTATCGAGTGGCTTTGAGTTACTGCTTACGCAGCTTCCTCGAGTATAAGCGGTATGATTCGGTTTAGATGATTGTCAGTCGAAGTACGCTCGTTGAAGAGAAAAGAAAAGACGGAAAGTGACATAAAGAGAAGTCGGAGAAGAAAGAAGAATAGAAGAAAAAAAGGGAAAAAAAGGAGAGAAGAAAGAAAAATGAAGATAGTGACTGTTTGGGAGAAGAAAAAGGTTTTCGGGGCTTTTGTGCGGGTAAGTTTATATCAAGAGAAAGCAGAATTTCCTTTCTTGGTAGGGCCACATTTTCAACTTTAAAATTTCT
>NW_014566380.1:0-1114 GCF_001313825.1 Dinoponera quadriceps | reverse complement strand
GAACAATTTGATGAGGAAATATTGCAGAGAACATTCAAAGTGCAACAATATTATAGAACTATAATATATAGAAATATAATTTATAGAACAGAAATTTATCTTTTTCATTTTGTTTATTATAAAGTCATTATAGGATCGAGCAGCTTTAAGTTTCCTTTTCATCACTCTCCTTCGTAGAAGCAACAATTATCATAGTAATCCGCTGAACACAAAACAACAGTAAAATACGAAAACATAGTGAAATAGTGCGCTGTTTAATATTGTTAACATCATTTCATAAGTTTATCTCATGAATGGACTGTTATACTTTTATACAACGCATGAATGGAGTGCTATACTTTTATACAACACTAATCTTAAACTTTGTCGTTATTTTTATCGACAAACTCTGTGAATTTTATTTCAACTGTTGTTGAACGATCTTTGGTCATTAAAAAAAAAGAAATTATAAATTTATGTGATGTATTTATGATTTATTATGATATAGTACGCTAGCACAGATTCAATTACTACAATTAAATTTTTAGCCTATAATATCGTGTGAGACTTGTAGTAAGAAATTCGGGCTAAATATTAGAAACATGAGTCAGGTTCATAATATGTAGATCAGGCCAAACGTAAACAACACAAGTTAGACTTGTGGTTCACATTTTTTCAGTTGTCTTTCCAATGCACTTATATGTTAATCTTGGCCACANAGTTAATAGAATGCTAGCTTAGCAAGTGTTACAAATGCATCAAAGCGTTTCTTCTATATCTATCTTTTGTGTCCGAATAAAGGAAGATGAGGAAGGAGAAACGCTTTTAAGCATTTGTAGCGTTTGTTAGATTATATGCATGAAACGTGGCGTATTGAAAAGAAAATTTTTTTTGCGCTCTCTTCCGTTATTATGTACTTCATTGTGCAGCTGTAATTTGCAACGTACATATTAAACTTGTAAAAATGTATGAAAATCAAGAATGACTTCGAATTTGATACCTGGGAGGATATTTTACTAGCTCCTTTTAATAGTTGTGAAATCGTAAATTTTTCTTCATGAATAGATCTCATTTTACACATCTTTCACGGTTATTTATTAATATCACAAGGAGAAAAAAAGTGTTTGTGTATTTT
>NW_014566379.1:0-604 GCF_001313825.1 Dinoponera quadriceps | reverse complement strand
ATAGAAGTCTTGGTCCCTATTGGCGAAAAACTCTAGTAATCGATTTTCATAATCTTCTCTTGATGCCAATTTTTTATTACTAAGGAAGTTTTACAATGCAAGAAAAACATGGTAATCGCTTAGTGCCGAACTATATGGTGGATGCATCAAAACTTCCCAACCAAGTTCCCAAAGTTTCTGGCGAGTCACTATAGACATGTGTGGCCTGGCGTTGTTCTGATGGAACACAACACCTCTCCTGTTGGCCAATTCTGGCCGTTTCTGGTCAATCGCTAGCTNGCCATATGGAAGCAACTCATAATAAATGATTCTTTTCCAGTCCCACCAAATGCACAGCAGAACATTCCTGGCCTTTAGTCCTGGTTCGGCCACCGTTTGAGCTGCTTCACCGCGCTTTGACCACGATCGTTTTCGCACAATGTTGTCGTATGTGACCTATTTCTCATCCCCAGTCACCATCCGTTTAAGAAATGGGTCGATTTCATTCCGTTTGGTCAAGGCTTCGTAGATAGAAATTCGATTCATCATGTTTCCTTGTGTTAATTGGTGCGGCATATCGAGCTTCTTTTTGAATCCAGCTTTGTGCAAATGGTTTAAAACTGTT
>NW_014566378.1:0-1739 GCF_001313825.1 Dinoponera quadriceps | reverse complement strand
GCTCACTCGCTTATACAGATTGATTAATTTCTCATTCAAATATCGTGAAATTTGCAAATGGATATCAGTTTACTGTTCAGCTTTTCCTTTTGTACTTGCACACGAGCAATGCGTCAAAAATTGCCGGATACTCTTTATATTTGATATAAATTTTAATAAATTTATTCACATAGATACTCCAGTACGCATAACATTACTACAACGTTATTACAGTGATATTTTATAACATGTAACGTTTCCAAACATGTAGTTCTTCATGCTGTATAAACGTCATTGTTAGCAATATTTTATTCAAATATTAAAAATAATATTTTTACATTTTAATTTTAGAAATATNTATTATATTATAATATTTAAAAATATTACATTATCAAATAACAGTTTGAAAATATTTATAAAATGTTATGTCAAATTATTTATAAAATCAACATGAAATCAATGTTTTATGAGATTCTTTAATATTTCTTGCTTACTGGGATATATAATTTGATAGATACTGAAATCAACAAGAAACATTAAATTAACATTTAGAAATGTAAACTTTATGTATATTTTTTTAACGTTTTTACTCTAGCATAACATATGTATTTTAGAAATATTATTTCGTAATACGATTTTTTGGAATGTCGTTAAAATATTTTGAAGACATTGCAGAAAATATTTTTTTTGTTACTTTGACATTTATTTCAGTTCAACGAAACAGTTCAGAATTGTTTTAAATTGGATCTAGAAATAATGTTAATGAAAATATATTAATTTTCTGTTATTATAATATTATTTTTTGCATTGCTCTAATATGTTCAAATTTCTCTAATACGTCCGGTCTCTTCATCATTTCAAGAAATTGTGTATGTGACGATTTAAATAAGAAATATAATCTGATTATCGCATAGCCGCAATAATTAGCGGCTGCATGTTTTTATGATTAAATTTGTCTTGCACGTTATCATGCTGAAAGCGTCCTTCTATCATTTTTCGGCATGCGATGAGCAATAAAATAAAATAATACTTTCAGCACGAAAATATGCAAGACAAATTTAACCTATATATGGCCTTGATCAGACCATAAGAAGTAAAGTCACTATAAGGACCTCAATTTTTTATATGATTGCGTATACATAAGTGTCACTAAGCAGTTATTTTATGATAAGATTATATCTACGCAATGACACTTACATATACGCAACTACTTCAATAATAAGGGTCCAGAACCAAGAGCGGTATTTCTANATGAAAATAGAAATCGATTAAAAACAATTAAATGATGTCGATTCATATCAATTGAAGTCGATTCAAATTTTAGAAGTCGATTTAATTCGATAGAAATCAATAAAATTTGTATTGCTTTCAATTAAAATCAATACTATTAGTATCACTTTTAATCGATTTGAATTGACTTTAAAATTTAATCGACTTTAGTTGATATAATTCTATATCTTTCAATCGTTATCAATCGTTTTTAATCGATTTGAATTGATTTCAAAATTTAATCGACTTTAATTGATATAATTTGATTTCTTTCAATCGTTATCAATCGATTTTAATCGATTTGAATTGATTTTAAAACTCAATCGACTTTAATTAATATGATTTGATATCCTTAACCGTTATCAATCGATTTTAATCGATTAAGAGCGATAATAATTATATTATTTTTAATTAAAATCAATAAAAGTTTTATCACTTTCAATAGACTTTTATCGACGTTTTCTAGTGGAGTACCTTAATATTATATTACT
>NW_014566377.1:0-3324 GCF_001313825.1 Dinoponera quadriceps | reverse complement strand
GGACTTGTGGAGGTCCGAATTTCGTTAGCGGCCCGAGGTTCGCCCGTCGACGTTGCACCGGCGACTCGGAGAGGCCGAGTCGCGAATATCGGTCGCATGCTTTAATTGTTAATACTGAAGTAGTTTTAATCGAGAGTTCGGTTCGGCGTGCAAATGCGAACTTCTGTCTAGGGAATATGAGCGTGTGTGTATTGCTGTAAATTTGCGCTCGGATTTATTCGAATGGGGACTGCTGCAGGATATTGGAAAATTACTGCGCTGTCAGCGAGCGTAGGGCCGGTGCCCAGGATTCGAGCGACAGGACGGACTGGAGAAGGAAGGTTCAAAAAGAGTCAGAAGACAGGAAGAGCAGAATAATATTTAGAAAGAGAGAGCAAGAGAAATAGAACTCTCTCGCCCTCTCTTTCTCTCTTTCCAAATATTATTCTGTTTTTTCTGTCTTTTGGTTCTTTTCAGACCTACCGCGGCTCTCCGAGGAGAAATCGCCCCATTCCATCCTGGTTCGCCATCGAACGAATCGGACAACCCCTTTTCATTTTCCGTCCGACGTGATAATGCGCGCCGCTCGATGTTTCCTCGATGAGCTCCGGGCAGCCCCAGGGTCGACGAAGGGTAATAGCGGCTCGTCCCTCGGATCTACGTTCCTCGTTGCCATAAAGGCATACCGCGTTCTTTCCTAGTACAGAACAACACAGACATCGACCGCATGGAGTCTTCCCGCCTGGCGTCATCCACCTCCGCTACTTTCTCGTCGTATAAAGAGATACGTCACGTATGTACGAAAGCGTGTTGTGCATATTATAACGTCACACGGTCAAAGCGGCCGCGAATGTCGTCGACGATTATATACTTTCCGAGTCAGGACGTTCTGCAAAGTGATCTTAGAGAAAGATTAATGGGAATTCCGCTCGCAAAGTTGCGCGCACCCGTGATCCTTGAATCTGAGATCCGTTCGTGCGTTGTCGAGTTTCTCGTCCGCTCCTCTTTCACCTCCTAATTAATTATAGAATGATAATGATGACATGACAAAATTTTAATAATCATATTAAAATAAATAAATATACCAATAATACAATAATACAATAATATACCACGATAATAATAAAATATAACAATAAATAAATACGATAAAATATAATAGATAATATACAAAAATTAATATAAGGAGAAAAATTAATAAGAAAAGGAAGCAATTATAATATAATCAGTAATAAAACAATGAGGATATAATAATAATTCAAATAATTTGAACGGATCATGCAATGTCATCCTTTGATAAGGATCAAGAAGCACTACGTATAGGGAGCGATATTGTTAGCAGTGTGAAAGCTTTGTGACTTGCAGCTTTGTGACTAGAACTCTGAGGTAAGCAAAGAGAGTAAGAACGACGGGCAAATAAGAACGTTGCGTTGAATACTATCGAAGCTTCGGTGGCTGAATTGGTGCGGCGTCCTGCCCTACCGGTAAGTGCGGAAGTTCAGATTTGACTCCTAGTTGAGGCAATATTTCTTGCAATATTAACAATATAAATTTCTACAAGTTCCAGGAGGATCATTTAATCCGTGAGAATTTGCGTGTGATTTTTTGAGAAATAACTAAACAATTGCTGAGATTCTCGAGTGTTATTGACGCTCGTTAAATCCAAGAGTATAAAAGTCCAAGTTTATCTTCAGACGTTTCTATAACCAATAAAATGAACTATAACATAATGATCTGAAGAACTCAACATAGTCAAAATAGTCTTTGATTTAAGATCCGACTCTTAAACTCAAAATAGTCTTTGATATAAGATCCGACTATTAATACGGAGATTAGTGGTACAGATAAGTTACTGAAAGCGCCAATAACGCAGACAAAAACGAAACGGAAGAACTTTCGTTCATTCATGCGTTTATGTGGGCCAGTTTGACCCTCATGCAACTGCTTACGGATTAATGAGGTATTATTAGTATTAATTGCAGATTAAAGAGGATCATGTTCGAGGTGGAAATTAGATGATTATTACGTACAGTATCACTCATATGCAACAAATCCGGAAATATGGCCTGGCTATATACGTGATATTGCCGAACAATTTTATCTTCTCGCTGAAATAAATTTCGTATCAACATTTCGTATCTGCTTTGGCTTTTATTTGCTTATCGTTCTTGCATACAACGTTACCGGTATATATGTGAAAACGCGGTGTGTGTGACGTTAAATTGTTTCAAATAGCGATGTAATGGAAACACTCTGTTGCGCGGAAAGCAAACGGCGTCTTGTCGATTTGCGTTACGTCGTCTTTTCTATCTGCGAGCTCTGGTCTATTTGCGATCGTAGTTTCGCCCTCCTTCCTTCAATCTTCCTCGTCTCTTCCCTTTTTGCACGTGCCACCGATAGAATCGAGATATCTATTTGCGTGCACGCGCAGCTGTGGACAGGCGAGATTTTATCGTCACGATTGGGGCTAGCTTTTGAGATATCCTTTGAACGCCGTCGACGGGCGATTGTCGAGCGAACGTTTTATTGTTTCGCAATGTCGAACTTGCGGGTTAACTGTCCACTGAGATCTGGGTCGATAAACTTCGCTTTCGAACTTTTCACTCGCCCAGCATCATGGAAGAAGAACAAGAAGAAGAAGAAAAAGAAAAAAATAGTTCCTTCGTTTCTAATAAAAAAAAACTTCAGATTGCGGAGTCCTCTCTCTCTCTCTCTCTCTTCCTCCCTTCCCCAGGAATTTCGTAAAGGCCACTGAACAACGGTAATGAGATTATTTGTTCCGGGATTACTTATGAGATTCACGTGAGCCAACAGTTAGCGAACGGCGGGCTTTCTTTAATTACGGTTCAGACAGACGAGAAATAGACTTACCGGCCCTGGAGCGACGTGCACTCACCCTTCCTCCAGAAGGGGGTAGAGAGAGAGAGAGAGAGAGAGAGAGAGAGCGGAGATTCGACGGTATTTCCGCGGGTCCATTTATATTACGAGCTTCATACATAAAGGACTACTTAGGCGATATTGCGGGATCCTGCGGCCGGTCCCATGCTCCCTGGCGCGAGAGACTTTACGGTCGCGATTCGATCGGGCCATCTTCCCAGATTTCCTCCAGTTCGTCTGGCTTCGACCGAGTTCCCTTGCCGTTCCGTAACGACCGTACGTCGTGGATTCAGCGAGTCGCAAATCGGGGTCGACAACGGCGCGTGAAAGCGCCGGGAAAGCCTTATCCGGGTCTCGGCAGTAGAGGGGTAAGGCCGGTTCTGGCGCAATTGAATCTGTTTTACCGACCGAGTAACAAATCCAGTTGGCGCAGTTGGATCTGTTTTACCGGCCGAGTAGCAAAAACCA
>NW_014566376.1:0-1973 GCF_001313825.1 Dinoponera quadriceps | reverse complement strand
AACAACAGACGTGTACTTTTTACAAAAAAATTCCGGTTTCAAACTTCTATACCTGGTAAATATTCCAGCATAACGTTGGATACATTTTTCGTTATAGTGATTATCCCGCGGCGGAAGTCGCATCGAGACGAGGTTTTTGCATCAGTCTCTTGCACTCTTGACAACGAGTCGCGGTGAGCCGGTCGAGATTAAAGCGCGTTTATTAACTCGATACTTCCCTGCTTACACAGGATGTCCGATAATTTTCTCGTGCAGGTAGGACGGATGAAACTAAACAGGAAAGTCGTGTACCGTTTTGCAAAATTCGCCATAGTTGACTAATTATTCTATATGAGCTAATGAACGCGCGGGAAGGTCTGTATAAAGAAAAATAACAGTTTGCTTCTTTCAAGATCTTCTAGAAAAAGCGATAGTTAAGTAAGAAAATTTTCGCCACGGGACGTTTATCTCATCGCAATAAAGTATTATTCTCTCTATTTCGCGAACGAAAGGAAGTCCGCATTTGTGCGTCGAATCGTGAGAACGAACGCCAATGAATTTTGACCGGAAGGAGTTGCTCAGGATTTAGCCGTTTTCTTTGCAACATATAGAGATTCGATTGTGCCTATGACTCGCACGCACACACGCGTATTCCCAGCCACGTTACTCGGGACTGTTTACCTGTCTGTACTGTTGTACGCGGTCCAGTATACCTGTATTTGCGTTCTCAATTGCGGAGAGCATCGAGGACTCCATTGTGTGTTTACACGCGACGCCACTCGGCTGTGTATGTCGTTTGCAGACGGTAAAATAGCAGCACATTATCGCCTTTAAACGGTAATTCCCCCTATTAAATTGAAAATCATTTTGACATGCGGACGAACGAAACACGTCGTGTCCGTGTCTAGTTTCGAATCCAGCATCGTGGATGGAATAGAGATGCCGAGATATCGTTCAAATTATATATTTGAACTGCAAATTCCTCGTATTATCGTATCGAGAGCGAGATTTATTCTTAAATAATTACCTCGCGACAATATTATTATCAAGAAGTTTAGATACGTGATGAAAAGAAAGAGTCGAAAATAAACGATTAATAAAGGTTGTCATAAATTAATTTTCTTTCGTTTGTTAACTTCGGTTGGGATTATCTTGATTATGTACTTGCAAGAGTTACTATGTTATTCTGATGCGCGTCTGTTCACTACTTCTGCCAACTCAGTTTTAACGTTAGACCGTTATCTTTTTTAAGTTTTCATTCTTGGAGCTTTACTATAAATTACGCAACTTTACGGCTGTACTTCAAAAATTGAATGATCAAGAATCTCGACTTTTTTGTGCAATAGTCGTATAACAGACTTTATTATCATAGTAGTTTTCCACTCTAAAATCGTAAGGGCTCGCGGTTCCTACGATAACAGAATGAAAATCCCTCGGGGATACGGAGAATAAATCAATAGGCCGTATTTGGTGGATAAAGCCGGCAATCAAACACGTGTTGATACCCGGGACCATCAATAATCACGAGCTTGGGCTGTAATAATGTTCATCAGACATGCCCACGCGTTGTAGCCGGATCTTCTCGTTACCGCGCCGTGTCTCGTATAATAGTAATGCTCGCGCATACAGCTACTCGCTTCACTTGTTGTAGTCGAATGTANATGGATTTTATTTAATCACTTGGTAACCGCAACGAAATCCCGCCGTTCGAGCGTTTTTCATTTTGAATGCACTTTAATTACGTGCCCGCGATCCCGCGGATGCATTTAATCCAATAACTCGCGCAAAATGCGTATATTTATCTTTCGTCTTCTCGAAATGGCGCCCAAACATCAGTGCGTTTATGTTACGTGTGAATTTTCCCTTTTCATCGGACTTACGGTATTACGCCCGGGAGAAGATCAATGTGAAAATTAATCGCGACTCTCCCGCGGACGAAGCCCTTCTTTCTTCGACTCCCGTGATAAATCTTTTCTTCCCGTTCCGTCGTCAAG
>NW_014566375.1:0-1508 GCF_001313825.1 Dinoponera quadriceps | reverse complement strand
CTAACGACGCAATATGAAATACGAGATATCTCGTCATCCGGCCCCTAACTACGAAATAGGAAAGACAAGATATCTCGTCATCCGTCCGCAATATGTTAAATTTACTATACATTTTAGCAGTTTTGCTATACATTTTACTGTACATTTTACTTTACGGTTTTACTACTATCTACTATCATCTACTATCAATATTTAGATTCTAGTTGTTATCGAACCTTTGTTAATCGATGAAGACTACTATGCCCGTGTCGAAGGCAGAGAAATAATTTCCAACTTAGCTAAGGCAGCAGGATTGGCGACAATGATTTCCACGATGAGGCCTGACATCGATAATATCGATGAATACGTACGCAACACAACTGCCAGGGCATTTGCTGTTGTCGCGTCCGCTCTTGGAATCCCTTCATTACTTCCGTTCTTAAAGGCCGTTTGTCGCAGCAAGAAATCCTGGCAAGCGAGACACACTGGTATCAAGATCGTGCAACAAATAGCTATTCTCATGGGTTGTGCAATTCTGCCACATTTGAAGAGCTTAGTAGAGATTATTGAACATGGTAAATAGATAAATTATATAGCTAATCTGTTTAAAATTAAATTTGTTGTAATCTGCATGTGTTTGTCATACTCATAAAGCCTTATTTTCTTTCTGATAATTATGAAACGAAAAATGTCAGGTCTGGTGGATGAACAACAGAAAGTACGAACCATTACTGCGTTAGCCATCGCCGCATTGGCTGAAGCCGCAACACCGTATGGTATCGAAAGTTTCGACTCGGTACTGAAACCTCTGTGGAAAGGTATCCGCACGCATAGAGGTAAAGGTCTAGCAGCGTTCCTAAAAGCTATCGGTTATCTCATCCCTCTCATGGACGCGGAGTATGCGAATTATTATACTAGGGAAGTAATGTTAATCCTTATACGTGAATTCCAGTCGCCCGACGAGGAAATGAAAAAGATCGTATTAAAGGTAAAACGAAACGTATTAATTTTATATATATATATATATATGTAAAACTATATTTTTTACGGATTCCCCTAGTTTTTGAGATTTCAAGGATAATTGTTAGCACTTTTTATAAACTAAATTTTCGACATAGGTGGTCAAACAATGTTGTGCAACGGACGGTGTGGAAGCTCAATACATAAAGGATGAAATCTTGCCTCATTTCTTTAAACACTTTTGGAATCATCGTATGGCACTGGATCGTAGAAATTACAGACAGGTAGTCCGCAATTTTTTAAAGATGTTTGATAAATATATAAGATATATCTAAATAAATAAAGTATTCTGCAAATTGTTTGCATGTGTTTGCAACTGTTATACTACATATTTTTTAACAGTATTTTAAGATAAACAGATTTCTAATATATTTTTATTCCAATTAAAAAGGCGTCGGGTGATTACATTACATAGATGTGCGTAATTTTATACAGGCTACAAAATATATATAACAAAACATAAAATGAGGTCAATTCTTTCGCAGCTTGTAGATACTACAGTCGAAATA
>NW_014566374.1:0-1288 GCF_001313825.1 Dinoponera quadriceps | reverse complement strand
AAGACTACTATGCCCGTGTCGAAGGCAGAGAAATAATTTCCAACTTAGCCAAGGCTGCAGGATTGGCGACAATGATTTCCACAATGAGGCCTGACATTGATAATATCGATGAATACGTACGCAACACAACAGCCAGAGCATTTGCTGTTGTCGCGTCCGCTCTTGGGATCCCTTCGTTACTTCCCTTCTTAAAGGCCGTTTGTCGCAGCAAGAAATCCTGGCAAGCGAGACACACTGGTATCAAGATCGTGCAACAAATAGCTATTCTCATGGGTTGTGCAATTCTGCCACATTTGAAAAGCTTAGTAGAGATTATTGAACATGGTAAATAGATAAATTATATAGCTAGTCTGATTAAAATTAAATTTGTTGTAATCTGCATGTGTTTGTCGTACTCACAAAGCCTTATTTCCTTTCTGATAATTATGAAACGAAAAATGACAGGTTTGGTGGATGAACAACAGAAAGTACGAACAATTACTGCGTTAGCCATCGCCGCATTGGCTGAAGCCGCAACACCGTATGGTATCGAAAGTTTCGACTCGGTACTGAAACCTCTGTGGAAAGGTATCCGCACGCATAGAGGTAAAGGTTTAGCAGCGTTCCTAAAAGCTATCGGTTATCTCATCCCTCTCATGGACGCGGAATATGCGAATTATTATACTAGGGAAGTAATGCTTATCCTTATACGTGAATTCCAGTCACCCGACGAGGAAATGAAAAAGATTGTGTTAAAGGTATTAAAATGATTGTGTATTATATGTATGCATAGGACACCTGCATGATTTGTTAATTATGTGATTATACATTTAATTTAGTTAATTTATATGATATAATAGGTTTTTTTCATTTTTTTACATGGAAATTTCATTTCTGTGTACTAAAAGTTGCGATTTTCTTATATATAGGTAGTCAAGCAATGTTGCGGAACAGATGGTGTGGAGGCACAGTATATAAAAGACGAAATTCTACCTCATTTTTTTAAACATTTTTGGAACCATCGTATGGCATTGGATCGCAGAAATTACAGACAGGTAATCCGCAATTTTTTAAAGATGTTTGGCAAATATATAAGATATAGCTGCTAAATGTACTGCAAATTGTTTGATAGTTTTTAACAGTATTTTAAGATAAACAGATTTCTAATATATTTTTATTCCAATTAAAAAGGCGTCGGGTGATTACATTATATAGATGTGCATAATTTTATACAGGCTACAAAATATATATAACAAAACGTAAAATGAGGTCAATTCTTTCGCAGCTTGTAGATACTACAGTCGAAATA
>NW_014566373.1:0-401 GCF_001313825.1 Dinoponera quadriceps | reverse complement strand
ACTGTAGCTTGTAAACGAATGAACAAAATGTCATGAAACTTCACACATAAACTAATGACAGATGAATGATGAACTAGTGAAGAAGAGACTCTCGAAATAAATCATGTTCATTTTCTAGTGGCGCCACCTACAAAAAAATCCCGGGACTTTTCAGCCCATGTAGCACGTCTATTACCGTGGAGAATCCCTCCAAAGACATTATGTAAATTCCACTAATTATTAGCGTGTTAGGCTTTGGAGAATGTTGTATGACGAATAACAGTAATTTTTGTATCGGTAACGGAGCAGTTACCAAGCAGTACATCTAAAAAATTATAAAAATTGACTGCTCTGGTTTATCTTTTGGTTTTGTAACTGTGCGAACGAGTTCGCAGATATTTAAGAATCAACAGAAAATAAAG
>NW_014566372.1:0-411 GCF_001313825.1 Dinoponera quadriceps | reverse complement strand
TGACATATATCATACTTTGTCGAGTTCTTTTAGATATTCGGTTACTTTAGACAAACAGAAGTAACAGTTCGTTACGTGATCACTCAGCTCTCTCCAAATGACTGGATCTTTGAATGACAAATAGATTTTTTCGTCAGTCGACTATTGATATAGCTTTGTTCTGCAAGTATTACAAAACATTCTCGGTGCCCATGGTTTGCCCAGATTGCTCACAGCAAAACCAAAGTAGTGCAATTACGACAATCTGAGCGCCTCTGTGATTGTGTAGCGCATCTTCGTGACTATATACTCCCCACAAATGTAGCAAAAAAACTCGGATCTGTTTTACACGCTCTATTCGACATTTTTTGTTATTAAAATATGCTGGAAAAACACGCGCACAATGAACTTGCTTCAAACAATCTGCTGTCA
>NW_014566371.1:0-401 GCF_001313825.1 Dinoponera quadriceps | reverse complement strand
GTGAGTCGCAGTACCCGTGTCTGTCGCATCGGGCGGAAACCGATATCCGTCGGCCACGTGAGTCGTTGACGGCCGGATCGCTTCGCGGTGAGAATACCATACGGCGACGGCAAGGTTGGTCGTCCGAGGACCTCCACGTCTTTGTCTCAAATCACGCACATCGCCGGCCAAGTGATTCGCTGGAGGCATGATACTCCTCATTGGAATGTTGTTAGCGATGACGAGATTTAGTCGATCAAGTCGACATTTTCCCGATATCCAAGCAACCGGGGCTAGCTCCAAAAGCCGTATTGAGTGTCGTGTACATTTCTGGTCCTTCAAGCCGGATCGAACATTTTTAGTTCTTCAAGCCGGATTGAACATTTTTTGTTCTTCGAACCGGATTCGTACACTAACATTTC
>NW_014566370.1:0-949 GCF_001313825.1 Dinoponera quadriceps | reverse complement strand
GGCACCAGAGACACGGAAGAATCGACTACCTCTACTGGGGTTTGGGACGCGGTAGCGACCGCAGCATCTACGTTTATCGCAGAGCCATTGCCAAAGCCTGTCCTGCTTTGCTTTATCCGGTCGAGGATTGCCGGTGTGAGCAGCCTCTCACATCTCTCTAAGCTAACACTGACAGCACGAAAACTGAGAACCTGGGACCGTGCACCGAATTGCTGTGAGCCGCGAATGTACGCGGGCACGGTTGGTCGAGGCGCCCTCCTGTAAGCGGGGGCCTCAACCAAGCGCGCCACCGTACGTATACGCGACAGAGCATCAGAGGATCTCCCCACTTCCAATATTGCGGCCCTGTCTGGTCGGAAGCGTTCAGCCAGACAGACACTCCTCCTCAACACATCTTTGAAAAGTTACCCATAATATAATATATTTGGGGTTCGGAATGGAGGTCGAACAACGCAGAGCCGCCTTACGTTGCCAAGCCTAGAGAACCCGGGGGGTCGGCTGGTACCCCGGGGTTGTATCGTTAGCGACTGCGCATCTTTTCCGTCCTCGCAACCATTCATACCCTCGGCACGATATTTCAACCTTGGTATTAGGACTGTAAAGGACGGCCGGCCTGCGCTGAAAATAAAAGGGAGAACTCCTGTTCCGTCGTCGCTGCGAACAAAACCACAAAGACGCAGGGCCCGGTAGTTTTATTTTAAAGGCAGTTCCCGCGCGCCTCCCATGCACCGCAGTGCGCAGATGGAGGGCGGAAGTTAGCTGTGCCGGGGATGAGGTTATGGTGGTTGGAGTTTTAGGGTGAGTAAGGCTTTTACCGCATTTGAACCAATTACGTGTTCGCGGTAGTGCTCGTGTGGGATATGGGAGTGGTTTGCGGAGAGGAAATGAGGAGAGGAGTGGGGGGGTGTGCGATGCGGTCGGGTGGCGCCACCTCAGCTCCAGAGAGCTC
>NW_014566369.1:0-1166 GCF_001313825.1 Dinoponera quadriceps | reverse complement strand
GGGCGCGGTTGCAAAACTTGCTTCCTCATGCGCACGGCCGCTCTGGGCGCCGCCGGTGACGGCGGGCGAGGCTCTACCGCCACATATGTTACAAAATTCATGACATATATATCATTTTGTGTGTACATATTTATATGAAATATGATGTCATATGTGCGTAATATCATTTAGTAAATCGATACATTATACACAACCATACAATCACTTTAATGATATAATCATTCTATTCAACATCGCGACAAAAAAGCAGCTTATATAAAATATAAATTTGCATTAATCTTAAGTAGACCAGCAAGGAAAAACCTGTTCTTCTTTATTGATTCATATCCACAATTTTTTTTCCCAATGTTTTCTATATTTTCTATATTTTCTATGCAACTGCAGCCTTTATATATACTCCCACTGAGAGAGATAATTAATATTATTAAAAATAAGAAGCTTCTTTGCTTGCATATTGTTAGAAACAACCTATCTGTGCTTTCAATAATCTTATAAGTACTGTCTCTTCCATAAGAGCGTACGCTCTGTTTCTCCTTAAAAAGAAAATTTTAAACATGATTTGTATCTATTAATAATTTCAATAAACTAAATTACATTTATTTAGTAAGTTGTCCTCTCTTCTTTGTTATCGAATATGGCCTGCCAGCGTCGGGGCACGTTTTCCACGAGATTTTCAACCATTGTTTCAGGAAGAGATCTCAAGAATTCCCGCATATGAAGAACAAGCTGCTTTAAAAGACATTTTTTCCCTGAGTTGACCTTAATAACTGTCCATACGTATGGGATTGGCGTCTGTTGACTGGGAAAACAAATCCATTTTAGTGATGCCATTTTTACATTTCCACTTTGTACATGCATGACTTCGGTGTTTTGGGTCGTTGTCCTTTTGAAGCACCTATTATTTGAGTTATACCACATTAGAGAAGACTTCAATAAGTACTTATGATAAATAATATTCAATTTTTGTGCATTCAGATTGTCAGCGAAGAGATATAAATTACCAAATCCCTGTTTACAGAAGCATCCCCACTTGTGTACCTTCAGTGAGTGTTTTACTCTACGCTGAACAACAGGATTGTGATGAGTCGACCATGTATAACTTCTAGAAATTTAGGCTCAAAAGGATGATTCATCGGTGAACATGACATTAGCAAAATCACGGTCAA
>NW_014566368.1:0-482 GCF_001313825.1 Dinoponera quadriceps | reverse complement strand
TGTTTAGGAATAATTTTAAAGGAATCACGGGGAAACTGGAAATTATTCCCCTGGTTAGGAATAATTTTAAAGGAATTACGAGGAATATGGAAACTGTTCCCTTGTTTAGGAATGATTTTTAAAGATTTAAGGGGAAACTGGAAATCGTCCCCTTGGTCAAGAGTATTTTTTAAGAAATTGTGGTGAATCTGGAAATCGTTCCCTTGATTAGGAATGTTATGGGAAATCTGGAAATCGTCCCTTTGATTAAGAATAATTTCAAAGGAATAACAGGGAAACTGGAAATTGTTCCCCTGATTAGGAATATTTTTTAAGGAACTACGAGGAATTTGGAAACTGCCCCCTTGATTAAGAATAATTTTAAAGGAATTACGGGGAAACTGGGAATTGTCCCCTTGATTAAGAGTATTGTGAGAGTTAATGTTTCCATGGGAGCCGTGGGAAATGATCCTTTCCTCACGATTTTTACTATGTTCTGAATT
>NW_014566367.1:0-410 GCF_001313825.1 Dinoponera quadriceps | reverse complement strand
CAATTAGGCAGCTGGATACTCAATTGTTGGATGTAGTCAATACTTGTTAGCCAACAGCATTTCTAACTGGCTTGGCCTTGGTGGACCATCTTATGCCTTGGATACGGCTTGCAGTTTAAGCCACTACGCCATGGCGGAAGCTTACAGAATGATACGAAGTGGAGAATGCGACGCGGCTATCGTGGGGGGCGCAAACATGTGTATGCATCCCAACGTTTTGCTTCAATTTTTTCAACTCGGTAAAGTTATACTTAAGAATCTGTTTGATCATTTGCATCTAAACATTATAACGGTAAGAACTCTTGACATTGATGTTATTATCAATCAATTCAACAATTTAAGGTGTTCTCTCCAGTGATGCTTATTGCAAGCCATTTGATGTTTCTGGTACTGGTTATATGCGCAGTGAA
>NW_014566366.1:0-1234 GCF_001313825.1 Dinoponera quadriceps | reverse complement strand
ATATATATATATTTGCCACAACCTCGTTTTAAATTAACATTTAGATGGTGAAATTAATGTATAAGAACGTAATTTAGTTTGACAAATATTAAATCTATGAACCTAATTTATGAATCGATGAAATCTTGATGCGCTACTGATAATACGAGCATTACAACCTCCTTAACGCGAGCAACGAAAACTCTGAAGACTCGGATAATTTTTCGATGCGAAGATGCCGCGAAGCCAATAATCTATTTTTTTAATATTCATGGGGAAAGAGAGAGAATTCTCGGTGCGTCGTTGGTATTTTTAGAAGATAAATATTCAAATAAGCAGGATAATTATACGCTAATCGCTCGTCGAATTTCCCGTGCAACGTATCTCCACGTTCACGTGTTTAACGCGCCGCACTCTCTCTTCTCCGATTTCTAATTTAAATCAAGCGATACACCACCACGGTTACACGGGGATCGCGCGCATTGTGCGTGTTACAATTATAATACGAGCGAGATTCAAATTGTCATTGGGCGAAATTACTAACCGCGCGTAACCCACCGACTACAATGGCTTTTTGGAAACTTCCTCCGCTTACAGACCGAACTTCATTAAAGTTCTCTTCCGCCGACGTCTAATATCATATCTCGCGGTGTGTGCGCACGTGTGTTCATCGAATGTCACGTGTGTGAGTGTGTGTATGTGCGTGTGTGTATACAGGTCGCGGTGGTCGTCGCCGAAACTTGAAGCTAAAAGCACCGTCCGTGTCTCTTGGACCGAAGCTCCCACCATTATGACAGTCGGCTTTCAAATTCAAATGACATTCAAATTATATAGGGCTTAACTATCGCGACGTTCCGCCACCGGCGGCAATTTAAACTGTCTCGTGCTCGAAAACACGTGCATAATTCCGTCCCGTGAAGCACGCCATTAATATCGCCGCCGATACTCGATACATACGGCGTGTTCTTACGCAGATATTGTACGATACGGGCGTATTCCGCGTATCCCGCCTGATGGCTCTCCTTTAGTCGCGAATTATTCGAATTGCATCACTCGGATTTCCAGCCAAGCGCGTGATTTCCGGGTATTTGGATATAACCCGACGCGCGCTTCAGAAATACATTCGAATGTAAAATTCTTTTTTGTATTATTCATCGGATCGCGAATGTTACGCGTGAGGAGGCTCGCCGCAACAGCGACGTCAAAATCAATCGTCTGCTGTTTATAATAATAATAACAGAGGAAAATATGGTAT
>NW_014566365.1:0-492 GCF_001313825.1 Dinoponera quadriceps | reverse complement strand
ATCTTCGTCTTTTTTAACTTTTTTTTTCTGTAATATGGGTAAATTTTGTCAAAAAAATTGAAAAAAGACGAAGATTTACGACTTTCTTCGCTTTTTGCATTTTTACAGTAAAGAATGTAATTTTTGGCATAAGAAAACTACATCATTCTCTTCGTCGTGATCTATTTGTAATTTTCACAAAGAATCATCTTTCTACGAGCTCTAAACACTCTAAATCCGGCTTGTAAATGTTATGCCAAATTTGAGTTTTGTCAGTAAAATGAATACTTTTGTTAAACAAAAAATCTGAAACGTTGCATTTGGCTAATATTGATATAAGATAAAGTTTCTTTTCTCTATTTAATGATAAGGCTTATATATTATATTTAATATTTGTGTGCTTCAAATTTAAATAATATTTTTATTAACTATATAATTAAATTTTTAAGGAGAATTTTCTTACTTAGTAATGGTAGAATTGTTTCTACAATTTTAGTTTTACACTGACATTCC
>NW_014566364.1:0-366 GCF_001313825.1 Dinoponera quadriceps | reverse complement strand
TAGAGAGTCAGAAAAACAAGGTTTTGCCGAATGGAATGGGGACGGTTCGGCAAAAAGGGAAGAGTCACCGGTTTATTATAAGTTAAATAGTAGAGATTGATTTGTTATCTGGTTGGACTTGTATCTGGTATCTGATTTAGTCATGAAGATTTTAATTTTAAGGAATTTACTGCGGTGTTTTGTTTGTTAATTTTAGTTATTCTTGATGAAATGTCTGGAGTTTTGGTGGAACATCTGAAGACTTGGTGTACATCTGGAATTGAATTTAGAGAAGACTGCCTTCCCCACGGTTTGTGACTGTGGTTTTCCCGTGGGGTATTGGGCGAATGCCAAGGCGGGGACTTGGGGTGTTTTCGTAAGAAAACG
>NW_014566363.1:0-500 GCF_001313825.1 Dinoponera quadriceps | reverse complement strand
AACTGGCAAATATGCGGTGACTTGAAGATCATAACAATTCTACTTGGTCAACAAAATGGATTTGTTAAATTTCCTTGCTTTTTGTATGAATGGGATAGTCGTGATCGTGCTAACCATTACGTAAAAAAAGTTTGGACAGCTTGTCAAACTTTAACACTAGGTTCAAAGAATGTATTACATGATTCATTAGTAAACACTACAAAGATACTTCTACCACCTTTGCACATTAAACTTGGGCTCATCAAGCGATTTATTAAAGCTATGAAATTAAATGACAGTGATGCTTTCAATCATATCTTCATCAAGTTCCGTATCTATCTCATGCAAAAATTGATGAAGGAGTTTTGGATGGACCTCAAATAAGGGCTCTTATAAATGACGAAGAGTTTCAAAATAAAATGGCAACACTTGAACTCGCTGCTTGGACAGGTTTTAAAAATGTTGTATCAATATTTTTGGGTAACAATAAGGATCCAGATTATATAAAAATATGTTGAAAA
>NW_014566362.1:0-623 GCF_001313825.1 Dinoponera quadriceps | reverse complement strand
GCTTCTTGCCATGAATATTCGGTTTGGCCGTTGAAGTTGGTGCATGGCTGGGCTTACCCCATGATTTCCTATGCTTTGGATTGTCGTAGTGGATCCACTTTTTATCCCCCGTCACTATTCGATTAAAAAAACCCTTCCGATTTTGTCTTTGGAGAAGTTGTTCGCACGTAAAAAGACGGCGTTCGACGTCTCTGGGTTTGAGTTCATGCGGAACCCAATTTCCTTGCTTTTGTACCATACCAATGGTCTTGAGACGGTTTGAAATCGCTTGTTGAGTCACTCCCAAGTTTTCTGCATGCTGCTCTTGAGTTTGGCATGAGTCTTGGTCCAATAATGCCTCTAACTCAGCGTTTTCAAACTTTACTGGCCTTCCTTCGCGTTCTTTATCTTCCACGTCAAACTCGCCGTTTTTNCTTCTTCCGTTCATATTTAACTCGACGTAAATGAAAGAAACAGCATTGCAGGTTACTGCATATAAATCTAATAAAAATTTAGAGACCGATGCGACATGTTTACATTTTTTTCTAACTTAAACACGTTTTTTAAATATAAGAACATAGTTGTAACTATCTTAATCATCTGAAATGTTGCCAAAGGATACTCAACCATCTGAAATGCTGCAA
>NW_014566361.1:0-1321 GCF_001313825.1 Dinoponera quadriceps | reverse complement strand
TAAAAATTACCGTTATTTACAAATTACGGAATAAAATAAATTAAAACAATTTTCGTTGTTTTAAATAAAAAATTTAAAATTCATCCCTAAAGAGGTTATGGTCGCAACCTTAACTTTTGATCGGAGGTTGGGTAAATTAGGTCCTTTAATTCTACTTGATGGATGCTCTATGAACGCCCTCCCCCACTTTATATTTTTTACAGGCTAGAGCGGGGCAGTGGCACAGTATATGGATACTGTCCTCCCCGCCGTTTCCACAGATAGGACAGATATCATCTTCTGCAATTTTCATTTTGCGCAGGTGGTCTTTTAGGGCCACATGTCTAGTCAACAGTCCAATTGTGATCCCCAGTCTTTTCCTGCTCATCGCTGTTAGCTCTTCCGCTCTCTGCACCGAAGGCTTTCCCATCGTCAGCCTCGACCCTCGGTAGTTCTTTGATTTTTCCATCTTGAGCAGTGTTCTAAGTCCAGCTTCTTGATGATAGCTTTAGCTATGACAAAGGGTAGACCAACTACCCGTTCTATAAGGTCTCCTTCAGAGCCCCTCTTTGCGAGGCAGTCTGCCACCTAGTTGCCATGTATACCTTCATACCCTCACATGAGGGTGACCTTGTTGGCCTTGCTAAGCTTCTCAAGCGCAGTTAAGCAGTCTCATACCAAGGACGATTCCGTGATGGTCTTGACTAACGCCTATATAGCTGCTTTGCTATCAGTGAAAATTGCAACTTTTTTGTTTTCAATCTCTTTTGAGATGAATATTTCGGAAAATTGGCCATGATCTCGGCCTAGAACACCGTGGCCAGGCCGCCTAGAGAGATATTCTCCATATATTCCTCTCCTAGGTCGTACATTCCAGCCCCATATCGATTGTTCTACTCCAAGCCATCTGTGAAGTAGCTCGTGTTTTGGTTTTTCATTCTATTCGATGTCGTCAGTCTTTCCTCATTGGTATGCAAGATTTGAAGCCCTTGGAGAGTTGTATTCTCCAATGGGTCCTGTCTTNAATGAATGAGAATATAACCCCTTGAAACTAGTATAGTATCCCTCCATTCATGTTGACATTTCAGCCTATATGCTGTGTTGGTTGCTGCTCTGTATATGGTTAGATCCAGTGTACGTATGCAGAGGGCTACCTCCAGCAACTCTGTTGGTGTGGTTCTCATAGTCCTCACCGCAGCCCTCAGGTAACCACCTTGTAAGTTTTTCAGCAGGTTCCTTGCCTTCACTTTCTCCATTCTTGGCAACCATACTACAGCAGAATAAGTTAATTTTAGTAGTAGTATCGCTTTGTATGGCCATAAGGCCATCTTTGGCTTTAGGA
>NW_014566360.1:0-496 GCF_001313825.1 Dinoponera quadriceps | reverse complement strand
GGCTACTCGAACCATTCATTTAGAATTAGTGTCTGATTATTCAACTCCCGCTTTCCTCAACGCTTACTCGCAATTCTGCGCTCGCCGCGGGCTTCCGCTTTCAATCTATTCAGATAATAGGACCACCTTCGTCGGTGCAGATCGCGCTCTCAAATCGGCATATAAATCGTCAATCCGAGATCCAAATTTTCAAAATCGAACGGCGGCTGATAGAGTTAGGTGGCATTTCATACTCCCTTCAGCCCCACACTTCGGGGGGATATGGGAGACCGGAGTCCGGAACGTCAAATATCATTGCGCCGGGTTCTGGGAAACAATAATTTAACTTTTGAGGAATTCACTACGCTGTTGTGTAAGGTGGAAGCGTGTTTGAATTCACGTCCGCTAGCACCTCTGTTTGATAGTCTCGACAATTATGAAACTCTCACTCCGGAACATTTTTTAATCGGTTCCGCAATCACTGCGAGTCCTGAGCCATCGCTGCTGCAACTCAACG
>NW_014566359.1:0-1176 GCF_001313825.1 Dinoponera quadriceps | reverse complement strand
ACATACACATGAAAAGAACATATTTACACATAATAAGTTCGTCGAACGAACCGGATGAACTCGTGTAAACGCGCGTATAACGTTTCTCAATCGATCGATCGATCGACCGACTGAATGACTGACTGACCCCGGCGATCCTATCTATAAGTAGAACATCGGATCACACGTAGCACGGGAGAAGAACGACTGCATTAACGTTAAGGCAAAATTATAATAATCCACATCTGTAGCGGCGTCGAGCCAAACCTTTACCATTTCTGCGAGGGACGTTCTCCGGATTTTGAACTTAGTATCTTCAAGACTGCCGCGCGCACACACAGCGATCGGGACCAATCGCACCAACCGCGGACGGATGTATCATTTTCTAACCGGAAGTCCAATTCACTGAGCTTCCTGGGTCCGAAGATCGCGAGACTTCACGGAAAATATCGTAGTTACAGGCCGAATTTTAAATTCTCTTTTCGAAGAAAGAGTTTCCGACGAGTCATGATTACTGCGGGAACGCCAATGGTGATAGAATGTTGCTGTCCTCCCGGAGGATTTTCATCGGCCGGAGAGAAATTGAAAGCAATGGCACATCGCTCCCCGATATCTTCCCTGAGGAAGAGTCGATTCCCACGGTTCGTCCTTAAAATGATGTTTAGATTCCGCCACAGTCTGTCGAAAGCCGGCGACCGATGTTGGTGCGATCGGTCCTAATCCAGCGCGGATCTCGCGAACGCGCCCTCGCTCGCGAGAGTGCGCGCTTCGGGACGCGCTGACACTTCTCCGGAGTGCGAAACACGAGATTGTAAAAAGTTTTAATTAGGCTGTTAGAGAGCTAGGGCTTCGTAAAAAAATAATTCATATCATTAAGAAACACGAAATAGCGATTTGAATTGAAAAGTCACCGTGAGAGAAAGAAAAAAAGAGATGCAATAGAGCCGTTTTTCTATTTGTCTCTCTCTCTTTCTGCTTCTCTCTCGCACTCCATTCCCTTTCGATCGCATTTTACAGGCCGCGCACACGTGTGGACACACGCAAACACACACATACACGTACACGCAACACTCACACACGTGCACACGTGATGCAGGATCCCGCGGACATGTGTATTTAGCTCAATCTTTCAATTCTTTTGATATTTTGTAAATACAGCGAATAAATAAAAGAGCGGTGAGCATTTCTTTGTAGTTA
>NW_014566358.1:0-1763 GCF_001313825.1 Dinoponera quadriceps | reverse complement strand
TTGATTCAAAATGTCAACATTTTGCAACATTTAATGCGATAAGCACTGAAATAATACGCAATCAATATTAAATTATAATATCCGAATGGTATGGAAAGTAGAATTTTATTATTTAACCACCCTTATTCAATCGTACATTTAAAAAATAGCAGTAATATACATAACTCAAGGTACACGCTGCTTGATTACATTTGCATTAGAAAATTGGCCAGAAAAAAATTCATTTTAATTTGTGCAATTTATAACAATAAATACAATAACAAAATAAATATTTTCTATTCGGAAATCATCATCAATTATATATCATATTTGCAACCCAATAAAGGTACCTATTCCAACACACTCATATCTCATTTTCCGAAGTCATTTGTACTAAAGTAATCATAAGTATAATATTACATCTTGCGTGCCTCGCGGACAAGAAATTTGTTTTTTTATGGGACACAGATTTGGGCAAGCGCTATCGTAACACAACTGAAGAGGATAAGATTACGATAGAGCGCCATCAAATAAGTAATGTGTTTCTCAACACGTCAATCTCCTTTTCCGCCTTCACGTAAAATACATGGTCTATGTGGTCAACCGGACTCAGGCCCTTCAATAGGATTTAGATCTCAATATTATTTATGACATCCTGATAATATTAAGAGTTTTCCAAACTATTCGATTCACAACCTGGATTAGCAATCATCCACATCATTTCCCCACAGAAACAGCCCTCATTGGCGATCGTCAACTACCATTCGCGGAATTTTCCCTATAAAAATCATACTCTCTTGCCAACAAACACACATTTCTTCTTTTTCTGCTGCTGAGACATTTGCCGTGCAAATCGGGATTTCTCATGTGAACTATTTCTCTCGGTATTCCGGGATCCCAGAAATCCGGTACACCACGATCAACGAACCCATGTTCTACATACTATTCACCAAGGTTGATCCACTTAAATTGTATGTCTCTATTTCATATTTAAACATGACATTTCATAATTTCAATCCAATTTCCAACTCCACTTCACTTCTTAAATACACACATACTCTGCGTAATTATTATCTTCCTTATATTATATAATGTTGTTTTGCTTACCATACTGATATGTTAAACATTCTTGTCACCTTAAATCCGATTATATTAAATTAACTTACACGGATTACTTTTTAATTAACCTTAGTTTAATTTTCATCTTGTATTTGCATTATTCCAATAATGCTGATTTATAAAAGTTTGTTTAATGTTAACCCATATTTCTCATTATTGAACTTTAGCTAATCGTTTCATTTTTTAAATATTGAAATTTTTACAATAACTTTTCTCATTAATTTATCATTATTGTTAATCCATATGAAAACCAAATTATGTCATTAGTATAATTAATAAATTGTTTTATTTAAAATGCCCTAAATTTAACTATGTTGTTAAAATTATTCATTTATTTCCTTTCAATTATTTCATACAGAATTCCCCTTTCAACACTTTTATATGGTTCTATCCGATGTAAAGAGATAAAGTTCTTTGACCTAAATAAAGGACTACCTAACGTATGTTCTGTGATCGGAGTAAATGGGCCTCTGCGGACCTTGACTTGATCTGCAGCCCTGCCAGTACGCTTTGGTCTTGTGAGCGCTATTATGCGATGTTTGTTGCGTAAACCCTCTTCCAAGACGTAAAAATAAAATAAAACATATTTAATTTTAAAAACAAATCGTACTATTTTGCAATCACGTAAGAAATTATTACACTTTACTCACAGCGGAATTATATAA
>NW_014566357.1:0-1023 GCF_001313825.1 Dinoponera quadriceps | reverse complement strand
CGAGTGGTACCTCTCCCTTCCCAATCGGGTTCAAAAATCCCACTTGCTTGCCCTGTTTCTTTTTATGTAGAATACGAGGAACACAGTTATTAATGATCTTCTGTATTTTATCTCTTACGTTCGGAATCCAGTACTCTTTATTTATCAATGCTTCCGTTTTTGTGACCGAAAAATATTCTCTCTCGTGTGTCTGTCGAATAACTTGAGATCTCAATTAGGCGGATACAACGATCCGCAAGTCGCCATCTATTTGTTTCAAAAGTACGTCTGCTCTTATAGCATATCCGTCAATTTTCTGCGTTTTAGCGAGATCGAAAATTCTTTTAACGTCAACATTACTTTGTTGAGCTTTCTCTAATCGCGCTAGCAGACCATTTTTATTAACCTCTATTAACATACATTGCGGTAATGGATTACGATTTAGGACATCAACATATGTCATATTCTTACTCGGCCGATGTTCTATTGGGTAATAAACTCCTCCAAAATTAAAATCCATCGAGCTACACGTACAAACAAATCCTTTTTGTTCATTGCAGCCATGAATGCGCGAGAGTCGGTAATAATTTTGAATAATATTCCTAACATATAGACTCAAAGCTCCTTAATCGCCTTGATGATAGCCAATACTTACAACTCGTACCCTGTATACTTTTCTTCTCTCGACGTAATTTTACAACTATAATAATAAACTAGATGCATTGTGTTATCATCTTTATTTCTCGGCAAAAGCATGGCACCGTACATTGACGCGTCTGTATGTCACTCAGTCTCCGCGCCTATCACGTATAAATATAGAACTGGACTATTGCAAAAATTTTCCTTTAAACGCATAAACGGCTCTTTCTTTCTCGCCAAATTCGAAGTTTGACTCTGCTTTTAGCGAATTACTTAATGGACACACAATCATGAAATATTGAAGAATAAATTTTCGGAAGCCGCTCACTCCCCGGAAACTTTGAACTTGCTTTATCGAATTAGGCTTAGGGAATTTTTAAACCGCCTCTGTTTTGCGCGTAGACG
>NW_014566356.1:0-526 GCF_001313825.1 Dinoponera quadriceps | reverse complement strand
AAAACTAAAATAATAATAAAATATCAATAAAATGAAAGAGAAATGAAATTAAATGGAGAAGCCGATTTAATTGTAAAAAATTAAATTGAATTAAACTATATTGGACGAAAGATCAAATTGATAGATAAAAATTGATATAAAATATTCATTTAGAGATAGATAAAAATTGAATTTTCTAGGTAAAAATGTCAATAAAATTTGGAATATTTTTACCTTTGACGGTCAGCTTGCAGAATTTCGTATCACTGCCGATGCTGTTAGTCGCTAGACATGTGTACTCGCCTTCGTCCTCGGGAAATACTTAGTTGATCGTGAGTATGGCTACTCCGTTTTTGTACTTGAGATCGACGATCTCCGACGAGCTCAGCGTCTGTAAAAAAACAAAAATAAAATTAGTGTTATTATTATAATTATATGTATAGAAAAACTTAGTCATTGAATGAAATCATTTTCTTTTTTTCATGCGCATAATTCAGTGCAATTTTTTAAATATTTTTTAATATTTTTGCATTTTTTGCAAGTTTTG
>NW_014566355.1:468-698 GCF_001313825.1 Dinoponera quadriceps | reverse complement strand
ACGTGAACTAATGCAAATTCACGTTTCGGCTTGAATCTGTTCGGCTAAAAACGCTAGTCCCATGAGAAAAGGTAAAAGAAATCCATCCGCAGACGAAACTTGCCAGTTTGCGTGTAATAGAAGAAATAACGTAAATGTCTTGTGAATCTTGCGTTTTTTTACGTTAAATCGTGAACGGATGCAAGCTGGCGAGTGCGATTGAAATATTCAGCTTTATTACGTTATTTCCA
>NW_014566355.1:0-342 GCF_001313825.1 Dinoponera quadriceps | reverse complement strand
ACTTGCCAGTTTGCGTGTAATAGAAGAAATAACGTAAATGTCTTGTGAATCTTGCGTTTTTTTACGTTAAATCGTGAACGGATGCAAGCTGGCGAGTGCGATTGAAATATTCAGCTTTATTACGTTATTTCCATGCGGCAGCCTCGCAGATTTCAGGCGGCGAGCGTTTCTTTCGATTCTACATCAGAAAACGTGAACTGATGGGAATTCGCTTTTCCGCTTGAATCTTTTCAACCAAATACGCTAGTTCCACGGGAAAACTTTAAAGAAATCAATCCTCTGGCGAAGCTTGAGAGTTTGTGTGTAATTTGCGAAGTAACGTGAATGTCGAGTGATTCTTGC
>NW_014566354.1:254-553 GCF_001313825.1 Dinoponera quadriceps | reverse complement strand
CTTAAATGCTTAATGCACTCTCCGCACACGGCGAAGACGAATGCAAATACTCGCCGGCTTCGTCGGGAGTTATTTATGGGACTCGAATAAACACGTGAAATGTTTAAATAATTACGTCAAACCGCGCGATTGCACAAACTGTTAAAACTGCTGAATTAACTCGGATTTACGGACAGGCGCAATTTTGGTCTACACTTCATCACGTCGTACACGTTTCCGAGAAACGGCGAGTAAATTACATAGGGTGATTACATCGGAAAACGGCGGATTAAAACTCGCGGGTCTAATCGATGGAATGG
>NW_014566354.1:0-210 GCF_001313825.1 Dinoponera quadriceps | reverse complement strand
GACGACGTTCCCTCCTCGTTTCCTTTGTCAAACGGAGTCGCCTCCACGAGCGGAAATTAATTGCGACAGCTTCATCGTTTCCCGAGTCGATTATTACACAGTCGCTCCGCAATTCTTTCCGGCTCACGGAGAACAATTTCCCTAAAAGAGCCATCGGAGCTCAAACAAACTGAGTCCAGACAATGGACCCAGAAAACTGCACGAGTGGGA
>NW_014566353.1:0-1491 GCF_001313825.1 Dinoponera quadriceps | reverse complement strand
GAATTCGAACATTGTTTATGTAGAAAAACATCTCCGTAATCAAATAAACTAGCTTTATAGAAATATACTATTTCAACAATGTACCATAGAACAAAAAAACGTTGCAATATTTTTTTTTAGCAATAGCCACCCACTCTCTTAACATATTTGCTTATTATTTCATGAAAGGACCAGAATATACATCGGTATTAGCAGGAGAAGTTATTTATACCGTCAAGTGATTACCAATGGAAGTTCATGTCTCCCCCACTAATGCTTGCTACAGCAACTACCAGTATTACGGAACAATGACACTTATTATTTGATACCGCAGACCAATTCATTACTTAGACAAGGAACAGAAGTCAGTTGTAATACCGTAGCATCCGCAATAAACCATATGGGAAAGAAATGGTATAAAATAACGCCGAAACTGGTCGCAGACATCCCACCGATATTTCTAAAATCTTTGATGAAACCTGTGTGGAAATATGTCAGTGCCGAATCGCTGGCTGCCAGGGGAATTTATTCACAAGCCGACCAGACGATCCCAAGTAACATATCATGTTCCCAGTGGAACGACCCGCCGTTTTAAATATCATAGCAAGAGAAATAATGGGAGAGCCGGTAATCGTCTACGGGGGATCTATTGTAAAATTTGGACGACGTTTTACTAGAAAAACTAGCTTCCTCTACCTTGGAGAAAATTTCAGGACGATTTGTGACCTTCGGCAATATTAGTGCTGAAGTAGTGGGCATAATAATCATCATACGCTTAGTTAAATTAATACTAAATATTATTAAATACGGTTTCGCCTTATATTCAGTGTATGGATGTTCTGCCTAACTCTTAGGATCTTTCCGGGATTATCTTACACAATTATTAATAATACTAGAGGGAAAGAAGACAGCAAAATCTCCCGAAGACCCTAAAAAATCACAACATCTCCNTACCTTGGAGAAAATTTCAGGACGATTTGTGACCTTCGGCAATATTAGTGCTGAAGTAGTGGGCATAATAATCATCATACGCTTAGTTAAATTAATACTAAATATTATTATATACGGTTTCGCCTTATATTCAGTGTATGAATGTTCTGCCTAACTCTTAGGATCTTTCCGGGATTATCTTACACAATTATTGATAATACTTGAGGGAAAGAAGACAGCAAAATCTCCCAAAGACCCTAAAAAATTACAACCTCTCGACGGTCATTTCCACAACCCTCCAGCAACTACTGTTTCTTTTACTTTAATTAATTCAACTGGTTTTCGAAATCGCCGTGCTGTTCTCTTACAAGAAAAGAATACTCCCATACACACTTTCCATCAAGAGGAGAACCATCCATAAATCTTCGGACTTAAATGATAATTTTCTATATCAAGCAATCGCTTTTATATTTTATTTCTTTTTAGACTATGGATGTTTTATATGTGTATATATTAACTAACTGAATATGTCTTTATATATAAATATATATATATATATATATATATATATATATATAACTA
>NW_014566352.1:0-406 GCF_001313825.1 Dinoponera quadriceps | reverse complement strand
CCCTCTGCGACTCGCGACTCGATGCACGAGAGAATGCTTGAAGCTTCGAATCCGCGCCAACGAAGTTGGTACCGCAATCCGATATCACCTCCCCGCACAAGATTCGTCGCAAAACAAACCTCCGAAATGCTGCAAGGAAGGAGTCTGTTGTGTAGTTAGTAACAGCCTCCAAGTGAATTGCTCTTGTCGCCAAGCAAACGAACACGCAGGTATATCCTTTGTAGACTCGATGTCTTCTGCCCTTGGCTATCCGAAGGAGAATAAAGCCCCGCAAAATCGACTCCGGTTACCGTGAATGGGCGCGAGGAAGTCACTCATGCCCGCGGCAGATCACCCATGAGGAGTTGTGGAGAAACAGCCCGCCATCGCATGCACGGCAGACAGTTGTGTAGTAATTGTCTCACCA
>NW_014566351.1:0-501 GCF_001313825.1 Dinoponera quadriceps | reverse complement strand
GTCGGCCGGTGGGTGACTCTAGCCGCTGCAGTCATCGCAACGACTGGTGATCGGTGATCACGGTGAAGTGGTACCCTTCAAGGTACCCTCTCATTCGCCGTATTCCCCATACCACGGCCAGGCACTCTAATTCACTATAGTTTTTCTCAGCGTTGGAGAGCGTGCGGCTTCCGTACGCAATGACACGTTCTCCCTCCGAGAAGTGTTGCGTCAGGATTATTCCGAGGCCGTGGTTACTCGCGTCTGTTTGAATGACGAAACGACGTGTGAAATCTGGGCATGCAAGCACCGGCGTGGTGACGAGAGCCTGCTTAATGTCCCGGAAGGCGGCTTCCTCGGCTTCGCCCCAGGCCCACTTGACTCCCTTGCGGGTGAGGCGCGTCAGTGGTGCGACTCGTTTGGGGAATCCGGCCACGAACCGTCGGTACCACGAGGCAAGTCCTAGAAACTGACGGACTTGTCGTAGGGTGGCCGGTGTTGGCCAGTCGGTGATGGCAGCGA
>NW_014566350.1:331-1102 GCF_001313825.1 Dinoponera quadriceps | reverse complement strand
GGTCACACTTGGAATACTGTATCGGGCGGAAACATAATAAAGACAAGTTCATTTTTGAAAAAGAGATAATTTATTATCACCACGTCTTCCGTTCTACCGCGCTGCGACGAGCACACTATTCGCGTCGACTCGACTCATGCAACAAATTGATGGCAGCAGTGGGATTCGCTTTCCAACAACAGCCTGCAACAGAACAAGGAGAAGACATCTGTGAAAAAGCAATCGCAAGTAGCAGACTGGTGAGCAACAAATCTTAAGACAATCAAACAAGAAGAAACACTACGTAGCAGCCAAGAAGGGACGGACGTAGCAGCTACGACCACCGACGTGGGCCAACCGCGATAGCAGAGGAGGCAACGAAGCAGCAAAGGCAGCAGAAACGACCTACCTCAACGCAGTGACCAACGTCAAGTAACTCAACACCGGACAATCGGAGCACCGATAACGAACCATGCGAGAACGCGATAGCGCGACACGTCAACATACGTCCAGTCGTATTAATATTTGTTTTAATCTAACGTACACAAACGTATATACATATCTACACAAGCGAGAAACTAAACCATCCGCTTGAGTGTCCAAAGGCAGTAATATACTGCGTAATCTTTGCAAAAATAGATCTTGGCTATTTAACGAGCCGGCGGCAAATACACTAGGACAGCCAGCCGAAATAGTGAACTAAAATCTTGATAGCGTGATAAATAACACCGCGCAAAATATACGAGAAGGATCACAAAACGAATTAACCGTACTTGATAGTTCTAATGAAGA
>NW_014566350.1:0-217 GCF_001313825.1 Dinoponera quadriceps | reverse complement strand
ACGCGTTAGAATATAAAGAAACTTGCCGAATAACAGTACCATTACTGTCAGGCAGAGAAGAATTTTTTTTAATTTCGTACGACGAGAGCGTTTTCCACTCAAACAAATTACTTGATAACTTAAAAATGGACAGGCAGAACAAGATGTACCGTATATTGACGGCCCCACGCAAATGTGGAAATCAGTAGATTGCGAACCACCGTCGCGCATCATACGA
>NW_014566349.1:0-604 GCF_001313825.1 Dinoponera quadriceps | reverse complement strand
AAGGATGGCCAGCGTCTCGACCGGTATCAAACCCGCATTGACAGTCGCTAAGCCCTCTGGAGCTGAAGTGGCGCCATCCGACCGTATCGCACAAACCCCACTACTCTCCACATTTCCTCTCCGTAAACCACTCCTATATCCCACCCAAGCACCACCGCGAACACGTAATTGGTTCAAATGCGGTAAAAAACCTTACTCACGCAAAAACTCCAACCACATTAACATCATCCCCGGGACAGATAACTTCCGCCCTCCTTCTGCGCACTGCGGTGCGTAGAAGGCGCGTGGGAACTACCCTTAAATTAAAACTACCGGCCCTGCGTCTCTGTGGCTTTGTTTGCAGCCACGACGGAACCGGAGTTNAGTTCTCCCTTTTATTTTCAGCGCGGGCCGGCCTGCCCTTACAGTCCTAATACCAAGGTGGAAGTATCGTGCCGAGGGTATGAATGGCTGCGAGGACGGAAAATATGCGCAGTCGCTAACGATACAACTCCGGGGTACCTGCCGACACCCCGGGTTCTCTACGCTTAGCAACGTAAGGCGGCTCTGCGTTGCTCGACCTCCATTCCGACCCGCAAATACAAATTATTATGGGTAAATTTTT
>NW_014566348.1:0-542 GCF_001313825.1 Dinoponera quadriceps | reverse complement strand
TATAACTCGAAAAGTACTTAATACAAAAATATTTCGTTATAATAATTTGCAAAGATTTCAAGAAAGACTATAATAATTTACAATAAAATCTGAGGGGTTCCACTTAAAAAAAACAAGTTGATCTTCAAACAACTTTCAAATTTGACCTCAAGATCAAAGTCTAAATCACCATTGAGCTCCGCCCTCAAAATCCTAAAATTTTTGTCTGAACTATTTTTTGCTAAAATGCGCAATTCTCGAAATATTTCAGGGTACCCAAACTTTCGCCTTACCTTGCATATACAGTGGCGGACATATACTTACGTACAGTTAAAGTAAATAAGAAAATTAAATTTTATTCGTTGTGTACTTATAGATGAAATAGTTATACATAAGTCCATTACGTCTCTTACAAGTTCACAGTATATATGATGAGATAGCAAAATTGTGTTTTTCAGTTTACTGTGATTAAGAAGTTCTTGTGTTTGCTTACTGAAGTGTCATATTTTCTGCTGCCACGTATTTACGTACATATACATATATTGGGAGTACAAATTATTGGG
>NW_014566347.1:0-1966 GCF_001313825.1 Dinoponera quadriceps | reverse complement strand
AAGTGCTACATATGCATTTCTACAGATAATATCTGGATTTTTTCTACGCGAGCATCGACGTCACGACGGGCGCATGTATCGCGCCCCTGGCGAGCCTACTGCATGGCAAGCTGATGCAACATTGCTTCGCGGTGACAAATGTTATCGTGAAATTTTCCAGATCAAAGATCATTTTAAAAAGTCTTCAAATCCACGGTATGATTTGCGCTTTAATTAGGAAATTGAAATATTTGTTTAATTAAGTACATAATTTTTGTTAAGCTTGATCTATTTTTATGTTCTATATATCTATTGAATATTAACTCTATCTCTACCCTCTATAGCAAGCAGCACGTAAACGTTCGAGGAACGTTCGCTTTATGTTCACTTGGCTTGTTTATATTAAAAATTGGAACGTTCGAAGAACATACGTTTTAGAACCTTTAACCCATTGCATCCGTAAGCGGAATATTCCGCGCATGATGATCGTCTACTATTACCAAGCGCGAAATATTCCACAAGCCGCGACTTTCTTATATCACCATTCGCGGAATATTTCACATATGACACAGTTCAAGTTTTGTCGCCAATCTGTGAGCATTTCAGCTATTTCCATTATATTCCTAACAAATTTATGTTAAATAAATTATACGAACTATTCGGAAGTCATTTACTGTAGAAGTTTACTGTGTACAATAGAACGAGTGTACTGTCAAAGTTAACGAAAATAATAAAACTGTCGATATACGTGCGTGGTGATACGGGCCANGAATAAATAAATAATTTTTGAAAAAACACAAAATTTGCGATACTTTTTGAACAGACCTTGTATACGGTGACCCATTTTAATCGACAAACGGAGATATCTCCGAAACTACGCAACCTACGAAAAAAATGTTTGGATAAAAGTTGTCGAGGACAGTGGGGGTCATCTACTTGTGCTAATGACCTTGCTGTTCCCAGAGTTAGGTGGTTTAGCCTGCTTGGAGTTTGGTAGGGGGTGGTTTCTTGACCTTCATTTGACATATGGAGGTCACGTTAACCTTATACTTTGATATATATCTGGATGTGAAATTTCCCGCTCTTTCTGAATCCGGCATTAAAAATAGGGGGTTCTATTTTAAAAAGTGACCTTGACCTTGAAATGACCTTGAAAACTGACCTCAAGGTCAAGGTCATTAGCACAAGTAAATGACCCCCACTGTCCTCGACAACTTTTATCCGAACATTTTTTTCGTAGGTTGCGTAGTTTCGGAGATATCTCCGTTTGTCGATTAAAATGGGTCACCGTGTATATATAAGGTCTAGTAAAAAGTAATCCATTATTTTTGTATTAAATTGGAAGCCTTATTTAACATAGTTACAATGATCCGATTTAGGTCAAATATGCACCGTTTTGTTCGATAACTTGTTGCCATTTCGAAGGTAATTTCATTATGCCTCTCTCATAGAAACCCTCGTCCCTATTGGCAAAAAACAGGGGAAAGACGATTTTCACAAGCTTCTCTTGAGGCAAATTTTTTACCAGCAAAAAAATTTGCCATAGACAGGAACAGTTGGTAATCATTTGGTGCCAGGTCTGGACTATACGGTGGATGCAAAAGAACCTCCCAACCAAGCTCCCGGAGTTTCTGGCGAGTCACTATCGATGAGTGTGGTCTGGCGTTATCCTGATGGAACACATTTCTTTCCTATTGTCCAAAGCTGGGCGTTTCTGGGAGATTGCTTTTTTTAGACGGTCCAATTGTTGACAGTACAGGTCCGAATTAAGAGTTTAGCCGTAGGCGAGCAGCTCATAGTAGATAATTCCCTGCCAATCCCACCAAATACACAGCAAAATCTTTCTGACCGTTAACTCTGGCTTGGCCACCGTTTGCGCCGGCTCATCGCGATTCGACCACGATCGTTTTCGCTTGACGTTGTAGTAATTGGCCCACTTTTCATCACCAGTAACCATCCGCTTCAGAAATGGATCGACTTTGTTGCA
>NW_014566346.1:0-624 GCF_001313825.1 Dinoponera quadriceps | reverse complement strand
TCTCATCTTAACTTCATCCTGATCTCATCCTGACCTCATTCGCATGGTGTAGAAAGAAACTTAAAAAAAAAAATAACTTAGAAAAAAACTTAGAAAAAAATTTTATATAAATCTGAAAATAGGATGAAAGTAAGTCGTTATTTTACACATAACACGAATCATTTAAAAAATGAATACACAAAAAGAGTAAAACTTAGACCGCAAAAAAATAAATTTTAAAAGAAACCTTTAAAAAAATTAAAAATGCGCGGTGCAAAACATAAAATAAATATTTAAATATCAAAAAAATAATTAACATTGAATTTTGTGAAGAATTACNCATACGTTTTTTGTGGAAAACCAGCTATAACTTTAGAACGACTTGGGGTAGGGGGGTGGGGGTTGGTTCGTTAGAAAGCCTGAAGAGAGGGGCGTAAATACTCTCCCCACCCTCCATAACGTATTCGCCACCGTTGCAGAGTTATTACACTTTTTCCGTCCCAAAAACGCATGGTCCAAGAATACAGCGCCTCAACGGGAGGTCGGGGGAGGGTGGGGGTGAGGTCATTTGAAAGCTTGAGGAAAAAGGAGTCGATCCCCACCCTCAATATCGAGGCGGACACCGTTGAGGAGTTCTGACACTTT
>NW_014566345.1:0-1379 GCF_001313825.1 Dinoponera quadriceps | reverse complement strand
TTCTTCTAACCGCCATCCGGAGCGGGGCTATACATACTCCTGAGACGCTAGGCTCGCTTGTACCACTCCCTTGCGCCCGCGGCGCGCGGCCTCCGCTATTCCGCAACCAAAAAAAAAAAAACTGGTCGTCTTAATTCGGCGCTCTCGGAAGTGTGCCAACAGATTCGCAATAGGACTTTTTCAAGGATCACAGCGCTTATTAAAGTCACAACAGATAGGGGAAGTAGTGGGAATGGGATGAAGAAAGAGAGCAGCTGAGAGATGAGTGGTTATAAAGAAGAAAAGGGTAGAGCAAGGAACGGAGAAGGGAGGGGTAGGGGAGCGCAAGAGACAAGGGAAATAGAGGAAACGGGAAGAAGGAGGGAAATGGGGAGGGAGATGGGACGAAGTGGAAAATTGGCTTTCGGAATGTAGTCGGGCTAAGCAATAAAAGTAAGTAGTTTTGGAAAGAGTTAGTTAAGTGGGATATGATAGAATTAAGTGAGACCTGGGTGGAAGCAAAGAAATAGGGAAAGATACAGGGAAAATTACCAGAGTGTTTCGAATTGGGGATGCAAGTGGTAACGAGAAATAATAAGTAGGAAAAGGCAATTTGGCGAATGCTAATGGGAATGAGAAAGAGATGGAGGAAGGAGAGGATGATGATATAGACAGAGNGAAAGGAATGGTAATAGATAAGGTGGAGGTAAAGGAGGAAAAATGGGACATAGTGGAAATATATATAAATAAAGACATGGATGAAAAAGTAGAGAGTATAGAGAACTGGGTAGGGGAAAAAGGAGATGATAAGAAAATGTTAATTGGGAGAGATTTCTTTGCGTGTACGGGGATAAAAGCGGGATCAAAGAGGAGAAAGAGGAGGAGAAGCGAAGGAAAGGGAGATCGAAAAACTGGAGAATAAGGAGGGAAGGGAACTAATAGTGTTTATAGGAGAAACTAATAGAGTTTATAGGAGAAAGAGAATGGGGGATTATGAATGGGTGCACAAAGGGAAATGTAGAAGGAGAGTTAACGTACATGAGAAGGAAGAGAAGGACGGTGATTTACTATATTATAGGAGATAAGGAGGTAAGGGATAAAATAATAAGGATGGAAGTAGGGGGTAACATAGACTAAGATTACTATCCAATAATAGCATGGGGGAAGGGGGAGAAGAAAGGAGAAGAATAAAAAGAGAGGGGAAAAAAGGTAAGGAAAGAAGTGTGGAATATAGAAGGAAGGAAGGAATTTTAGGAAAAGATAGTGAGATGATAAATGTATAATGTGCAGGAGAAACTGGAAAAGAAAGGGAAGAGGATAAGGGTGGTTTTGGAAGAAATGGAAAAAGAGAAAGGGTAAGAGAGGAACGGAAAAGGGGGGATGATGGGATAAGGAATGTC
>NW_014566344.1:0-11864 GCF_001313825.1 Dinoponera quadriceps | reverse complement strand
CCTATATATTCATGGTGACCCATTTTAATCGACAAAAGGAGATATCTCCGAAACTACGCAACCTACGAAAAAAATGTTCGAATAAGAGTTGTCGAGAACAGTAGGGGTCATCTACTTGTGCTAATGACCTTGACCTTGAGGTAAGTTTTCAAGGTCATTTCAAAGTCAAAGTCACTTCTTTAAATGGAACACCCTATTTTTCATGCCGGATTCAGAAAAAGCGGGAAATTTTAGATCCAGATATGTATCAAAGTATAATGTTAACGTGACCTCCATAAGTCAAATTAAGGTCAAAAATCACCCCTACCAAACCTCAAGCTGGCTAAACCACCTAACTCTGGAAACAGCGAGCGTAATCGCTTATTTTTCTTTAAAATAAATTGAATTCCAATCTACAAGTAGACTGACTCACAAGCTCGTGCATTATATTCGTTGTATTCATGATGTCGACATTGTCGAACCAGATTTCTACCACGAGCTTATTGAGGTAGGTTTCGAACTGTTCAGTTGTTAGGATGTCTTTCATCTGGAAAACATTTAGTGAAAACCTTCATGTAGCAAGGTAATTGTTATAGCAAACTACTATTATATCACTAATTTTATTTGCAAGGTAGCCTGCCATACTGAGAAAGTGGCTTTAAAGAGAGTTTAATTCGTTCAAAAAATTTGTAATTAAACTGTACGGGGCAACATTTAAAACTATTAATTCATCAAATCTGAAGTGTCGAAATATCTTTCTTACGTTTGAACTTGAAAGTTTTAATGAAAAGTCAAAATATTTTAGAAAATTTTTTTAAAACCCAAAATAAAGTGGGAAAAATTTCTTTTTATACAAACTTGCTCAAACATAAAAAAAATTTTTCGTCATTTTGGAACTCAATGGGTTAATTTTAAAATACAGATTTTCTAAAATTTGGTTAATCTTTAAATTATCTCCAAAAATTATCTACATTTTGAATTTGTCTGAGATTAAAGTATTTAAAAAATTAAAAATTGTATTAATAATAGTGGTTTAGCCTGCTTGGAATTTGGTAGGGGTGGTTTCTTGACCTTCATTTGACCTATGGAAATCACGTTAACCTTATACTTTAATACACATCCTGATGTAAAATTTCCTCTCTTTCTGAATCCGGCAGGAAAAATAGGGGTTTCCATTTAAAAAAGTGACCTTGATCTTGAAATGACCTTGAAAACTTCAAGGTCAAGATTATTAGCACAAGTAGCTGACCCCCACTGTCCTCGACCACTTTTATCCGAACATTTTTTTCGTAGGTTGCGTAGTTTCGGAGATATCTCCGTTTGTCGACTAAAATGGGTCACCGTGTATATTTTAGGGGGACCGGAAAGTAATGTCGCTTTCTTAAGTTAAATTCACAAGACTATATTTTTAACAAGTTTTTATTTCTAATCAACAATATATTTACCTTCGTTATCAACAACCTTTTGCCATCTAGTATACAAATTTTCAATGCCGGAGCGGTAAAAATCAATCAAATCAAATATCGACATGCGCAGAAACGACATTACTTTCCGGTCCCCCTAATATATATATCAATGATAATTAAACATAAATAATGCTATTATTAAAACGTGTGATATTGAGAAAGTTTATAATGCTAGCACTACTATGATAATTTGATGAATGACAGAACATATATGTATTATATATATTATATAGTAATTTATATATTAATATAACTGCCAAGTGCATATAAGTATATAATTGTTATATATGTGTTCAATTATTCATCAAATGATCGTGTACAGTTAAAATTAGAACTAATATTATAAATTTTTAACAATTTACCGGCGGGCGCTTCTGACGATAAGCCGATAAGCGCTGATCACTAAAGTCCCGCATACGTTACGCACTCTGGTAAAGTGTTAATGTCACATATTTAAAAGAAAACCATATTTATATTTGATTACAATTTACATTTAAATTATATATAATCGTTAAATCATTATTGTTATTTATCATTCAGGAACTCTAGTTATCTCATCGTAATCCTATATTGTTCCAGTATTGTCTGCCAATATTTGGACGATTATATCATCCAACTGTTGCACTATCCGAACTCTTGCTCGTCGTGTTTATTCGCGGCATCACAGAAATAAAGCAAAAATTATTTCTTCTTTCTTTTCAATTTATAATAAAATATTTGTTACTATTTTAAAATATCAGGTTAGTCAGAAAATTTTCATATTTTGAGTTGTCCTTGACGCGTCTGCATTCACAGTAAACCACAAAAGGGAAAAAGCGATTGTTCCGAACTCACCTAACATCGCTGCACAAACTGCAGACGGAAATACACCTGTGAGCAATAGTAAGTTTATAAAAAAAATAAAAAAGTGTCTTTCAAAACAGAAAATAAAGCCAATTTTATTATACGAGTTTAAAAGGGACACGAACGCGTCACAGACTCATTGAAATTTATGTGAAGCTTTTAAATAAGATTACCGCCAGGTCATGCCAATTTTAATTTGAAAAAGTTCAAACTTGTGAATTTAATCTAGAAAACGAGTCTAAATGTGGAAGTCTTTTGATCATCGACAAAACGCTTACGAAACAGAAATAAAGAAACCACGGATATTACCATTGGCAAGCTCGAATTTAAAATAACTAACCATCGTCAGAAGCCTCCACCAACTTGGCTTTTTATCAAAATTGAACAAATAGGTACCGCATGCATTGAACGTAAGAAACAAGCTTGATTACATCTCTAAATGCGTTACGCTGCTCAACTGACATCGCAACGAATATTTTCTTGATCAACTAATCATGTATAATGAAAAAAAGCTTTCTGTGATAATGTGGTATGAAAACGAAGTTTGTGTAAGATCGAAAGTTCAGCTCAGAGAACTCCAAAATGGAACATCTACGGGCAGAAGATTGTGTTAAAAATGTGGTGGAATGTGAGCAGGATTGTCCACTGTAAACTCACACTAAAAATCTGATTGACCAATGCGGACTTCTACTGCTCACAGTTGGAAAGAATTCAAACAAAACTCAAGGAGCTGTGACGCCAATTTTTCACTCATCAAAGTATTCTCTTCCAGGACCACGCTCGCATTCTTGTGAATGCAGACATGTTGAGAAAAATCAAAGAGTTTAAATGGAAACTTCTCGAACATTTACCATACTTTCCTAATTTCGAACCATCCGACTGTTGACTGTTATCATTCAGACCCCTGCAACATTTTCTTAACGGAAAAAAATTCGATTCGCCGGATAATGTCCAAAGAGAGTTGGATCTTTTCTTTAATTCTAGGATTAATGCCATTTTCAAGAAAGAAATTTTCAAGATCGTAGATCGATGGCTGGAAGTCATTAGACGAAGCAGAGACTTTTTTGATAATTAAAATAAAAGCGCTTTTCATGAAAAACAATTTTTTTCCTTTTCGCATAAAATACGAGAAGAATTTCTAATCAACTTGATACATGATATTGTCCTGTACATTCTGTCAAATAAATACCGGGAAATGTTCAATAAAACACAAAATATTGGTATAATCATCCAAATTTATTTTCTCACCTTCAAAATAAGTTTGATGTAATACACTTATGCCAACGAATAATCCAGTCGTCGAAACACTTCCTATAAGCACTTTCTGGTATGGCCTACAGCTCCTTCTGCGAATTTTGCTTTATAGCTTCAATGAACACAAAACGTTTTCCACGAAGGGGTAATTTGAATTTGGGTAACGGGAAAAAGTCACACGGAACCATATCTGGTGAATACGGTGCTTGGTCGGTGATATTCGTTGAGTTGTCATAAATTCACTTACAAGTGTCGATGTGTGGGGCGGCGCATTATCGTGGTGCAAAATCCAAGAATTGTTCTTCTACAAATCTGACCTTTTTCAGCGAATATTCTTTCTCAAACGCCTCATAACGCCCAGAAAATATTGTTTGTTGACTCTTTGCTCTTCTGGAAGGAATTCCGAGTAGACAACGCAACGATAGTCAATGAAAACTATCAACAAGACTTTGATTTTCGAGCGACATTGATGTTGTTTTCTCGGTCTTCTAAATGCTTTGTCCTACTGGTATGCTCGTATTTTTGATAAAGCTGACTCACCGTAGGCCTTTTCAAACATTCTCAAAAACTCAGTACAAGAAATTTTGTTGGCCACACACCATTAGAAGCAAACACTTTGTTCGATCTTTTTATTTATTTTAAAAATCGCAGAATACACTTGAGGTCGACTAATGTAACCAACAGCTATAGAATAACTGGTTGACAGATGGCGCCAAAACTTTACGTGACAATTAAGTATATTGGCACTAACTTACAGCAAAAAATTTTGTTTATATCTTATACGGGTGCTTTTGAAGTGAACAATTCCCGGTATTTATTTGACAGAATGTATGTTATTGATTTAATTTTTGAGATTATTTTTTATAATGAGTTACTAAACGTCGTTTTACAAATGGCCGATGAATAGAGATTTAGTCAATTTTTGACCAGGCTGTATTTTGTTACATTTTAGATTATATATTATTGGATAGGGGCAATTTTATAGAACATTTTAAATCAGATTCATTATAGATTTGAAGAATACTGGTCCGTTCAATCAAATTTGAAAATAGATGAAATTCATGAACATTTTCGATATATTTTACTTTTTTATTATAAAAAAGGAAAACGTTGCAGAAGCCAAAGAAAAAATTTGTCGTGTTTATGGAAATGCTCTAAGTAGACAAACAGCTGTGAATAGGTTTCGCCGATTTCGAAATGGAAAGTTTGATGTCAAAAATGCAATAGTTCTTGTTAGCTTCTTGTGGAAGTGTTGATGAAATCTTCTTAAAAATTGAGGAAAATCGTCATGTGAGCAACTGACATAGTTAAGGAGCTAAACATTGATCATAAAAACGTTTTCGGGCATTTCGGAAAGGCTGGATACAAAATGAAGCTTGATATTTGTGTGCCACATAATTTGATGATAAAAAATTTAATAAACCGAATTTCCATTTGTGGATCACTGCTGAAACGAAACAAAATTGAACTATTTCTGAAAGATTATAATAACGGACAATGAAAAGGGATAACATACGACAATAATATTCGAATAAAATCATTATCGAAGTGAGGCACCACAAACAATGGCAAAGTCCGGATTGACGCCAGAAAGTGATGTTGTGCGTCTGGTGGGATTGAAAGATAATCGTCTACTATGAGTTGTTGCCGCCAGTCAAAACAATTGATCCGTTCTGTATTGTCGATAACTAATGCGATTGAAGTAATTAATTTAGGGAAATCGGAAAGCAGAAATAATTTACGAAAAGGGCATTATCTTCCATTATGACAATATTAGATTATGCACATATTTTACGACTCAGCAAAAATTGAAAGAACTTGGCTGGGAAGTTTTGATGCATCCAATGAATAGCCCTGACCTAGCAATGTCAGACTACTATTTGTTTCGGTATTTGCAAAACTCTTTTAAACTGGAGCAAACTTGATTTCAAGAGAGGCCTGCAAAAATCACATGTCATGACCGAGAAATCTCAAAAGTTCTACACAAATGGAACAATGGTTATATCCGGAAAATGGCAGAAGGTCATTGATCAAAATGGCACATACTTGATTTAATAAAAGGTCTGAAAGCAATTTAAAAATGTTTTTCAATTGTGCTTTAATATATAAAAAAAAGTTTCCCTGATCCAATAGTAAAATATTAAATTATTTTTAAACATTAATGTAATTGTATTGTGTATGAAAAAGTAATATATATTTACAAAGTCGAAGAAAATCAAAAATTTCATTTATTGTATTTTTGATGCAGACAATATAACATTCGTCAACATATTTGCAAAAAATGATTCAGTAATATCAGCTAAACCTCATGTAAATTATTTATTTTGTGTGATACTAAGTTATATTATTGACATATTATATAATTTATGGTGGTTACAACGTATAGACAATATAAAGTGTATCTGTTAGTTGAAGAAGTAACACAAAAAGTTAGGCCAAAAACTCGCAATCCAAAGATCCCGAGTTCAAATACAACCAAAGCAATCAAATAAATAATTTTTAATTTTTTAATTTTTAAATAGCTTATTTTTCAAGTAAAATTATTACGTACTGCATTATATGTAATAATAGCTTGTGAAAAACTTTCCTTAAAAAGAATAATAACATTTCTAATTGGATATAGGTGATTATAATTTTTTTTCTGCACCGATACTTGAATTGTATTTGGAAGTACTAGCCTATTACTGGGCCGAAACTGAAATCAATGCACGAATATTGGTTAGCCAGTACCATTTGCCAGTATTGGCCTTAAATTATCATTCAACGTTCATTAGCGTCAGTGCTGGGCCGGTAGAGTCGCCAGTATTACGCTGGAACCAGAACTGTGGCAAACAATATTGGCCCAATAGATCGATTGTAAAACCTTTTATGAGGATTTTAAACTCCTCATGTTTGCTGACAGAAAGTGTTAAATTATACATTGCCAAAAGTTAAATACGATTCAACAAAATTAAAATCCAAAATATGCGTCATATGTCCAAGGTTTATTTTATGCCGTTTCATCACATTTTACTAATAGTGAAATTTCAGATCTGGATACATTTGATTATTATAGCTTGCGTTATTGTACATTTTATACAAGTAAATATTTTCTGTATATATGTTTGTACAATTTAATAATGATCACGTTTCGAGCAAATCGTTAGATTGAATAATAACAATTGAAGTTTGACAAAACCGCGACTAATGCGCGATTAATGATAATCCCTATGAAATATTTATGTTCTGATATATTTGCGATTATAATATGAACTGTCGGCCAGTCAGTCGGTCAGTCAGTCGCTTATTCGTAAGCATTATATTAAACGTTTCGTATCCGAAGTCGTATCTTCTGTTGAAGCATTGACATTACATCCAAATGCCACAGAGCTAGAGCCTACAAGTATTACACAGGTCGACAAAACATTTTACCAGAAACCGGAATATACCATCCCGAAGGTTTTTGACTCACTGAATTTAAATCTGGCCTCAGAAATGATCGTTTGGCTCAGGTTTCCGAAATATTATAACCTAAAAGTGCAAAAAACGCGATTTCAGCCTATATTTGAGGTCATGCAGCATCGAGAAAACTTTTTTTTTCAAAACATTGTTCAAAGTATCTCAAAGTATAGGTCTCAATCTTTTAAATGCCGTTGAGTTTGCTCAAATATCTGTTTTTGTCAGCGATATATGCTATTTTAAATATTTCAAATTGCATGAATTTCACAGGCCGACAAAATTTGGCAAAGACATTTTACCAGAAACCGGAGTATACTATCCCGAAGGTTTTTAACACGCTGAATTCAAATCTGGCCTCAGAAATGCACGTTTGGATCAGGTTTCCGAAATATTATAATCTAAATGTGCAAAAAACGCGATTTTAGCCTATGTTTGAGGTCATGCAGCATGGAGAAAACTTTCTTTTTCAAAAAACTGTTCAAAGTATCTTAAAGTATAGGTCTCAATCTTTCAAATGCCGTTGAGTTTGTTTAAATATCTGTTTTTGTGAGCGATATATGATATTTTAAAAATTAAAATTCATGCAATTTGAAATATTTAAAATAGCATATATCGCTGACAAAAACAGATATTTGAGCAAACTCAACGGCATTTGAAAGACTGAGACCTATACTTTAAGATACTTTGAACAGTGTTTTAAAAAGAAAATTTTCTCCATGCTGCATGACTTCAAATATAGGCTAAAATCGCGTTTTTTGCTCATTTAGGTTATAATATTTCGGAAACCTGAGCCAAACGAGTATTTCTGAGGCCAGATTTGAATTTAGGGTGTTAAAAACCTTTGGAATAGTATACTCCGGTTTCTGGTAAAATGTTTTTGCCAAATTTTGTCGGCCAGTGTTATACTCGTACATGCATCGTTGATCATCCGTAAAAATGGTCAAAAACTCCTTTTCTACAATGAATAAAAGCCACTTCTATTCTTCTTCCTCGCGACCATACTTCATATACAGATGGATCGTGAATCGCCACAAAAATAAATCCCTACTTTTCTATCCCGCTCGTAGCGAATTTAATGTATAGCCGGCATCCCCGACTATACGTGTGCCTTCATGCACGTACATGCGTGTGTATATATACGAAGGTAGATTGAAAAGTTTCCGATTTAACTAAGAAAAATCATTTTTTTGAGCCAAATTAAATTTATTTCTTAACATAGTCTCTCTTTAGTTCAATGCACTTGGTCCAATGTTTTTTTAGACCTATCATTCCTTCAATACAATAACTTTTGTTTAGACTCAAAAAATAGTCATTAACGGCACTTATTACTTTAGCATACGACGAAAATTTCTTCCTAAAAAACCATTTTTTAAAATGTGGAAATAGTCGGATTGGGCCAAAAACGCTGTGAAAAGTCCTTTTTATCGCGCTTGAAACGCTCAAGACGCAATCGTGAAATTTTCAACCGTTCTCAGTTTTAATTTACAGTAATCAAATGCGGCACCTAAAGCGCGTTCAGCTTTCTATCTAATTCCTCGTGTAAAATGTTGTGCGTTTGTTCGTTTGCGATATCAGCAGTTTCTGTTATCTGTCTCAAAGTTAATTGACGATCGTCCATCACGATTTAATGAACATAATTGATCATTTCATCCGTTGTTGCAGTTTTTGGTCGTCCAAAGCGTTCTTCATCGTAAATGCTCATTTCAACAGGTTTAAACTCTGCAGTCCAGGTTTCTACGGTCATAAACGAAGTAGCAGTATCTCGATACAAACTGAATCTAATTCAACTTTAATTTCCATAGGAGTTATTCTTTTCAAATGAAGGAATATTATCATGGCGTTATTCCAATTCCTTTATCGTTGACAAACTGTCACCGTTAGATTGTTAGAAACAAACTGATCGCTAGAATGACATCAAACTTAGTTCTTTGTGTTTCTTTCAGTGCCATCTATTGGAAAAGTATTGAAATTTCACTGAACTTTTGCTCTTTAATGGTCAGGTTACTTTTCCGTGTATATACAGGGTGGTTCGTCCAGATATACCACCACGATTTACTTAATTATTATTACGCGTAGTGACAAATGTTTTAGATAGTGTTGATTAGTTTCTAGAAGAGCACGTTCTGATGTTATTAGCTTTTTGTAGGTGGACGTGTAGAGGATATATGAAGGTCATTAAGGTTTCTTTAAATAAGATTATAATTTCTTTATTGCCTCAGTTGATGAAACTTGTTATTCTCTACAAAAAGTGTTAATATATTTGTGTCCAAAAATTAATTAGTTTAGGAGATGTTGTAATTCTAATGTTGTAATGAAATCGTGACTCATTTGATAATGCTACGAATTCAATGTGACAAATATTTATTCGATTTTTTATTTAATTTTAATTTTGTTTAGGATTGGATTCAACAGCGTAGTGAAATGTAAACATTTAACAATAGTTCAATTATTGTCCTCATGTAGAATTTAGTTTCTGTTAAATATTTATCCCTGTGCAATGCATTAATTATATATAATGAATTATTCCAACAAAGAAAAGACAAACATGTTATCAACATATTTATTTTGAAGCTAAGAACAGTGTTATAAATGCAGAGCGATTGTATTCCGATAGATTTCCTCAAAGAAATAATCCATCTCGTTATACTTTTCACAATATTTTAAAACAATTTGACAGGCAGAAAATTTACAACGTTGAAAGACATGTTTGTAATAAAACAGTGACGAATGAGACAAACGCAATCGCAGTCTTAGCTGCAGTTGCATCAAATCCATCCGTAAGCTAACGTAAAATCGAAAGATGATTTGGAATTAGTCAAACAATCGCCTTACGCATATTTAAAAGGCAATAATATCACTCATATCATTTATCAAGGGCTAAAGAATTAACTGAAAATGATTTTCATCGACGTTTAGAATTTTATAATTCAGCTCTTTCTCAAAAAGACAATTTTATCCATTTGCGAAGAATGTATCCACAAATTCGAGGAATACGCATTACTGCATTACTGGTCAACGAAAAATCCCCATTGGTTTAGACAAATTAATGACCAATATCGGAGGTGTGTAAATATCTGGATTGGTGTTCGGGGATTGTATTTCTGCACCACATTTTATCAAAGGATTATTGACCGGACTAAAATATGCACATTTTTTGTTAGAAATTTTATGAACATTTTACATGATGTGCCATTGCATATCCGACAATGTGCATCCAATAAGATGGTTGTCCTGCCCGTTACGCAAATATAGGAAGGAATATATTGAATCAAAACTTTTCAAATCGTTGGGTAGGACAAAGTGGTCCAATTACATTTCTGGCATTATCACTTGAGCTATCATCCATCGATTTTTTTATGGTGTTACTTGAAAAATAAGAAATACGCTTTGACTATAAATGCTAATTTAAAGGATCGTATCATCACTGAATGTAATAATATACTACTAGATACATTACCTAATGTAAGACAATAATTACTTTCTCGATTCAGAAAATGTTGTGATGTAAACAGTGGTCATATTGAACCTTTTCTGTGAATAAAATCATTACATCACTCAAAAGAGTCATGATTCCGTAACAAAACTAACACTAAAATATTTTCTACATTAATGATTTTTGGGCATAAATAACATAGGTTAATATTTTTTTTGTAGAAAATAGCAGAATAGTTCTATTGGTGCAATGGAAAATGATTCCATTAAAAAATACAGTAATGGCTTTCATATGTTCTCTACGTGTCCACCTACAAAAAAACTAATAACATCAAAATGTGCTCCTGCTGAAACTATTCAATTCAATCTGGAACATTTTTCGCTACACATAATAATAATAACGTAAATCGAGTTGATAATATCTGGTAAACTACTTTGTATATAAATATATAAATATACAAATGATTTTAAGAAATGTGTGTGTGTGTGTGCACCAACACCACATGGCACGACGATCGCTCACGAAAAACCATTTCGATAGATATGTTAATCGATTATAATCGACAAGCGTCGCGTGTGTTTATGTAACGTCTCAATCTCGTCTTCGGCAAGTTCCATCATGACATCTAAATATGTGCGAATGCATGAATATATGTGCGGGTATGTGATATGTCGCACCTCCATGAAGTGGCTGTCGACGTACGAAACGAATGCAGTTTTCAAGTACAGTGGCTAAACTCGCATAATCACATTTTTAGTTCGCTCTTTTTTACATTGGGTTTGCTCCATAACATTGTATTATTTAATTCACGGGCTATTAATAACGACAGAGACAGAGAGAGAAGCAACGGCATTTCTTTACGTACATCAATGGCAGCAGGAGTAGTGGCCGCGAGATGTCAGCGTACTGCTACTAATAGTGATAGTGTACTGAAAAATTACACTTACCAGAAAAAATGGAAGCTATAGCTGCGATTATAAATGAAACGACGACACCAGGCCCGGCAACGCCGCGCGCCACCATTCCTGCGACTAGGTACATGCCTGTCCCGACACAGGAGCCAACTCCTAAAGACGTTAGGTCCAGAGTCGTCAGGCACTTCTGCAGACAGTAAACATTTCGCAAACATTGAGCCGGTTGCCGCAGGCGTCATTATTGATAAGAGAAATTCACACTTGCGAGAGAAGCTTAAAAAATTGAACAGAATTCACTACATTTCAAACCAAACGAACACTTCTCCAGATAATATTTTTTCAATTGATTAGCGCATGCAGCTATACATAATGAATGTTTTAACGCGATTATTTATCATCGTATCTTATCAAATTACTTCCTGAAATTGAATGTTTACCTAAACAGAATCAAAATGAAATCACAGTGCGGTTTATTCTCGAAACGCACAAATATACATACATATATATATATATATATATATATATATATATATATAT
>NW_014566343.1:0-225 GCF_001313825.1 Dinoponera quadriceps | reverse complement strand
TAATATTCACTGCCAGTGCTGAAAATCTATAATCCTGGTGAAAATTCTTTTTCTAAAAATTTCTGATTTTCTCTAAAAATTGACTCTTCAGAAAAAATAAAATATTTTCTAGAATTTTTTAGAAAAGCTCAAAAACTTTTTTTGCATTAATCAAATCTTCTCTTTTGCCTGTATTATAATAATGAAAATTTCCAACAAATTCTGAAATTCTCTTCATATGTAACA
>NW_014566342.1:0-907 GCF_001313825.1 Dinoponera quadriceps | reverse complement strand
ACTGATGTTATATAAGACCATTTTAAAACCTGTATGGACTTACGGGATAAAGCTGTGGGGTTCAGCAGCTAAATCTAACATCGAAATTATAGAGCGCTTCCAATCTAAAGTACTACGCCTAATTTTAAACGCCCCATGGTTCATGACGAACGAAGAATTACGTAAAGTACTGCAAGTACCAAGAGTCAAGGAAGAAATTCAGAAGTATAGCATCAATTACCGAAATCGCTTAGCAGTCCACCAAAACACCCTTGTGACCAAACTAATGGACAGGCCTGCTAATTCGACGTCTTAAACGAATCCTACGTAGCGACTTGGCTGGAAACTAGTACCATTCTTCTTCTAATGTCAACGTTCAAATGTCTTTTCACGAATATGATTTCTTAATGAGGCAGGATCGCTGGATACGCACCCTTCATGTTATTTTTATGGTCGTATAATTTCTACTGATTGTCTCTGTGGACAGATTGTGAAAAAGCTCTGGGATGTCTAAAGAAAAAAAAAAAATTATCTATGTAAACGTAAAAGAAAACATTAATTTACTTCGCGGTTCATTTTATTGAGTTATTTTACTAATATATCAGTACATCTTATCAGTATTTATCAGCAATATTACATGTCATGCACGTTTAAATATCATAAACTAAAGTACTTAATGAATGTTAAGGAACTTGATTCTTAATCACTTTTTCAGTGAATCCATGCAAGTGTTTTAGTATTTTCGTTTCCAATCTGCCCGCGGACGACAATTTCCATAACCAGTGGATCATGTACCAAGGGCTTATATACCTAAATAGCATAATTATATAGTGCCAAAAATAAATCTTAGAATATAATGGAATTAATTCTCCGTCTTTTGCCACGGTGAGAGAGAAATCCTGCCACATAACCACGGTGAGGGAATAAA
>NW_014566341.1:0-243 GCF_001313825.1 Dinoponera quadriceps | reverse complement strand
CAACGAATAAAAATAATGTAATAGTTAAAAAATAAACGATTATAGCAAAATATTGTCAAAGGGAAAAACTATTGTAAACGAAAACGTTGTCCATGCGTTTTCTCTCTCCAACGGGGGAGGGATGATGTAGGCATAACGATGAGATGACAGGTCTATGATCTTAAACAAAGAATGGCCTCGAATTACGAAATATTATTTTGCGGAAATGCAACTCTGCATTCTGGCGAATAAAATATCGAAATA
>NW_014566340.1:0-592 GCF_001313825.1 Dinoponera quadriceps | reverse complement strand
CAAAAATTATATCCAGGTATGTGTAACTCGATGGGCAGCGCGTTTATCGAGCGATTCAACAAACCACTACTTCGTTTTACATTCGTCGCTGACATTCGTCACAGTCTCTGATCAATGGTGCTGGATCTTCGATGTGCGTTCGCTGCCAAGGGCGATTGTAATGCTCTTTACAGCGACGATAACTTTACACTTCCGAATCCGCTCTTATATGCTCGGAAAGTTTATCCCACAAAACGTCAAGGTGTCTCGGAAATTCGCGCAATAGGACAACCTTCGGTATGTATTTCAACTGTTCGGAGGTTAGGTCTCGAATGTTACAAGCATCCGTCAGTAGGAGAAACATTCGAGACCTAACCTCCGNCCCCCTATAAATAGTTCTATCATGGCGACTCGTTAACGAAATCAACTTTACAACTTGCAGAGGAAACATGCGGTTCGTGAAGCAGCCGACAGTGATACGCGTGGAAAATTTTGACGATAGAATGCGATTAATAGGAGAAAACAAAGAGATTCGTAAACATGGAGACGTGTTGCCGAGTACCTTACGCGCAATCATATGTGGTCCTTCGAATTGTGGTAAGACGAACGTTCT
>NW_014566339.1:0-1005 GCF_001313825.1 Dinoponera quadriceps | reverse complement strand
TCTCAAGCTTAGGAATCCTGGAGACTCAGGCGCGAGGCTCAGTTGCCTTCTCTAATCGCTGGTCACACAGTCCTCGGATTATATTTGTCGGTAATTGCTTGTAGCATATTGAGTCGTGTATCGCGTGCGTTTGGGAAACTATTTTCTGTCGAGCGAGCTAACTTGGATATTATACATGATCGGCCAGAAACAAGTAATTAACTGCCGAGAAAACCCCGACTGGTACCCATAGGTATTCGGGCGAGATCCGCGTATCGAAACCGGGCAAAATCCGCGTAACAAAACCGGACAAAGGATCGTTTCTTTTGTTAACACAACGCGCATTATCATAGTTGCCGTCGGATGGCTTAGATCCGTCATCAAAAGCATTTCGCGGTACATCCCAGGCGAGAGATTGCTCTCTATTAATCGCGTTACGGGATCTCCCGGTGTATCGGATCGTTGTCTGTAATTGAAATAAAATAGGCGAATTAAAGATTTGCTATTTGTATATGATATTCATTAAATTATTATCTCTCCCCCGACTTTTCTCCTAATTTCCCTGCGTATTGAGAAAGACGGTGGATGAATCATGACGCTCTATCTTTTGGCGGAGTAGTGAATAAGTAAATTCGCTATCGAAATTGAATAAATAAAATAGCCGAAATCGGTCCTTCGCCGCGGGAGCGGGAGCAAAGAAATCTTGCAACCGCGCGGACAGTAATTATCACTGAAAGTTTTATCAAATACTGCGTTATTTATCAATTTGTACAAATTTTTCTCAAAATAATTTGGCGTATGTGATCTAAATTGTGTATTTAATTCGATATAATCGCAAAACCATAGAGATTGAACGAACTGAAGTACACGGTGTATTTTTCTAATACGAAGACCGTGACATGTTCACTGCTGTAGGTTACGGTAATGAATAATATAACGCTGCTTATCATACTTGGTTTTGAGTAACAGTTGTGTGGAAATATGTTAGCGCGCAGGACAGGAACAGCGACAAAGCGAAGTACGGCG
>NW_014566338.1:0-475 GCF_001313825.1 Dinoponera quadriceps | reverse complement strand
ATATCAGAACGTTTATAAATTCTGTATAAAAATGAACGGTTGGGCAGAAGAGTTATTTACTACTTCTTACACATCGCATCGAAGATAATACATTTTTTTGTTATTTACATGATTCCTTTTGTTTTTACAACGTTTTGTTCTTGCAACGTTTGAAAAAATGATCGTTTACATTATTTTCGGCCAAATTTCTGATATTTCATCGAATATTCTGAACGTTGCATATTTTTATAAAATCGTTAATGACGGTGGAAAATGTCAGGAAGATGTCAATTACAAATTATCTTTTGAAAACGTTAATTATTGCAAAATTGATTTCATCTGCATTAATTACACTGATTTGTAGATTCGAAGTAATAATTATCGCCTGAACTTTATCATTCTAATTGTGAAGATGAAATATATAGACCGCAAAATTACAAAACGTCACTCTCTATTTAGTCCCAAAGTTCGTTCCTGAAAATTATAAATCATAATA
>NW_014566337.1:0-393 GCF_001313825.1 Dinoponera quadriceps | reverse complement strand
CCGCAAATTTGTCAATATGATAATCGTTACTAGCTGCACAGAATTAAAAATCGTTTTGCACAATTACAATACACAGGTTAATGTGACGAAGACGGTTGACTTTATTCGAAAGGCGAAAAATAGTTCTATAATTTGTTAACTTCTCTTTGTTTTTCAATCAAAGTCAACCGTCCTTGTCTGCATTAACGTATGTGTTATAATTGTGCAAAAGGATTTTTAATTCTGTGCAGCCAGTAACGAGTACAGTACTAAGAACTTTGCGGTAAAATAGGACGACTCAAATATCTCCTTAACATTGATTCTACGTAGATGTTCATCTAAGTAGATGTTTAAGAGATACAAAGATTGCAGTTATAATGTGTTAATTATTGTAAACTTTCACTCCAGGTTGTC
>NW_014566336.1:0-1667 GCF_001313825.1 Dinoponera quadriceps | reverse complement strand
CGCAAAAAACGTTAAATTTTCGCTCTCTACTGTGGTGTAACCCCTTAATGCATCAATCCTTTGTATTATTGTAAAAAAGTTTTTCTCAATTGTGACTATGTCCTTTCCAACTAAACATTTGTTTTCTAAAAGAAATATTGTAATTAAATTCCGAAACAAAACGTATACAATGTTTGTTATATTTAAACTCATTATCTATGTATTCATTATCTATGGGAAATAAACAAATAAAAATATTTTGGATTAAAATGTTTTAATGGATTCCAAATATTTTTATTTTTCTTATTCATATTTCCCCTATATATATTATTAATATTTTCTTCTCAGAANCCTTAAAAAGAATTACCTTTTTACTTTTCCTTCCACTTAAAAAAAAATCGCAAAAAACGTTAAATTTTCGCTCTCTACTGTGGTGTAACCCCTTAATGCATCAATCCTTTGTATTATTGTAAAAAAGTTTTTCTCAATTGTGACTATGTCCTTTCCAACTAAACATTTGTTTTCTAAAAGAAATATTGTAATTAAATTCCGAAACAAAACGTATACAATGTTTGTTATATTTAAACTCATTATCTATGTATTCATTATCTATGGGAAATAAACAAATAAAAATATTTTGGATTAAAATGTTTTAATGGATTCCAAATATTTTTATTTTTCTTATTCATATTTCCCCTATATATATTATTAATATTTTCTTCTCAGAAACTGATATAGAAAAACTGTATAAGACAAAATTAGGAATCCGTTTCGATAGTCAAATTTATAATTAGCATTTTACTTATTAAATATATTAGACTTATAAAGACAAAAAAATAAGAAAGATAACAGGAACGTTTAAATGCTCATAATATACAATTTTTTCTAATCGAAATTTAGAAAATTGATTCTTTTAATCCGATTTTTTTAGTAAGTCGATTAAAGTTGTGTGATGATTAAAAATCGATTAGAAAATGGATTTTCTTTTTAAAATCGCCCATCTTTAATGCAGATCTGTATACTTTGCGGATTCATTTACACTTATGACCAAATATTCTTGTTTCAAAGGTCGTCCAAACTTCAATGTCGTACTTTACGGTTCTCGCGACACTTCGATAGAATCACGATCAACGTTAGTGTTGCATCTCGCAAGTACGCGGTAGCACTAAATATCCCACCGAAGATGATGCGTGCATTTTTTATTTTTTATGTAATAATTTCATGGTGCTGGTAAGATAACGTAGAGGAAGAAATAGACGTAGTGATTATATATTTTGTTAATATTCGTTTTCTAGATAAAATAATGATAGAAAACAATGTAAAAGATATGACGACAACAGCCATGAAACAACCGATGCTTCCTACGTTTCTGCGTTATAAGTTTCCATTTTTTGTTTAATCTGTAAGATACATCTACGTCTACTCCTGTTTCCTATAATAACCTATGTTACTTATTCGTGCAATACATCGATCGATAGGTACGGTTCAGAGGGGGGAGGAGAGGAAGTTAAAGAATGAAAGATGAAATCTTCGTGTCGTTGAGTGACATTCGTGCGATTTAAGGATTGGTTTTTTTTTACTAAAGACGCGATCTTTAGTAAAAGAACTGCATTTACCAACGCGTTGGGAGATCCGAATTAATTTCTCGTCCCTCGCTTCTCACAGCAGAAGCGAACGTTTGTCAAGGA
>NW_014566335.1:3142-8962 GCF_001313825.1 Dinoponera quadriceps | reverse complement strand
TGAATAAAAAAAAATTAATTTCCCTTGAAAATTACGTGTTTTTTTTTAATCAAAAAACCGGAAAAAACTTATGTATACACCTGGTATGTATCCATCGCGTTTACGCGAGGGCGTTCACTCATTGTTGGTAAGGTAAATCGGTTCGTGTAACGGCTGGTACGGCAATTTTTCCCTAGATGTCCTATTTTGCCGCATTTATGACACGTCGGATGTCTAGCGTTTTCTCGGGCACGCGGATATGTCGTCGATCGACTATTATATGGGAGTACAGTTTTCCGATTGTTATAGTGATTTGTTAGCCTTTTCACCTTTTCTTCCTCCATAGTTCTGGCGATTACTTCTGCTAGTGTAGCGGGAACTCGGGATCGTACTACGGTTTGCAGCTTATCATTTAGCCCGAGTTGGAAATTTATTAGCGCTTGGGATTTGATGTATTCGTGTATGGTTCTTTTTTCTACCGAGGTATACATGTACCTTCAGTAGCTGACTCAAATAATTCTGTTGCTAGTTTATTAACTCTCTTTCCGTAGTCTCGCGCGTCTTCTCCGGCTTCTGCCGTAAAAGTTAAATTCGCCTTGTAACCGTGTAGTTGACCTTCTTCTCGAATAGTAAGCCTCTAGTATTTCTTTCAATTGTCGATAAGTTACATCTTGGTTTTCTATTTCCGTCATGGCCTATCCCTTCAATTTCGTGCAAGTTATTGTCATAGTTAACGCGATTTCCTTCTAAGGGTGTATTAAACCGTAGACGTAATTGCAGGCGCGTAAAAGTTCCTTAAAACTCTCTTCACTGGAGCCATCGAAAGTCGGAATCAAGCCCTGGCCTCCTTTATTCGTTGTCTGTTAGTGTCGGTTATAAACGAAATCATCGCGTGACTGTCTTCTGAGAAGGGATCTTGTGTCAGTATGTGGTCGTACGTTCTGTCTCTGTTCCAGAGCCCCGTTGCAGTGGGCCCTCTTATGTAAGTGAACTTTTCCGTGTTATTCTGTTGTAGTACGTTAAACTTCTCGTCTAATGCGGCTACGCGGATAGTAAAGTTTTTTATCTGACCTATTAAGACTTCCACTAGGTAGTCACGTTCTAATCCTCTATTGCATCTTGTTAAGGGGTTTTCCTCCATGTTACCGTTTGTACGCTGCGCGACGGTGGTTCGTAATCTATCAATTTCCAAATCTATCGTGGGGCCGTAAATATGAGGTACATCTTGTTCTGTACGCCTGTCCATATTTAAGTTATAAAGTACTTCGCTCGGGTCGAAAACGCTATCGTCGTATGAAGTTAAAGAAAATTCTCCTGTGTCTGACACGAAAGTAGTGGTGCTATTACTCGGCAAGTTTCTTTGTCGCCTAACGTGTGAAGTTACTGGCAATATACTATCATCGATTTCATTAAACGAAAATTCGCGTTCTGTTACAACATGTATCGGGGGCTGTTCTTTGTTTGAACCTTCAAGTACAGTTAGCGCGTCTTATATTCCTTCTCGTATATTTTGCGCACTGCTATTTAGTACGTTATCGAATTTCTGGTATACTCGTTCGGCTGGTTGTCTTAATATATTTGCCGCAGGTGCGCTATACAGCCAGGATCTGTTCTTGCACGGGTTACGCGATATATTACTACTTTCAGACATTCACGCGCACGGTTTGGCTGCTCGCTTGTGTATGTAGGTGTGTGGGCGCTTTTGTATAATAGATTAGGACTTACATTAAGAAGACGGAACGCATGCCGACGGGTTGCGCTGTCTCGTTCTCGCACAGTTCGTTATTGGTACTCCGATTGTCCGGCGCCGAATTGCCTAGCGCTGATCGCTGCGTTGAGGTAGGTCGTTTCTACTGCCTTTACTGCTTCGTCGCCTCCTCTGTTGTCATGGTTGGTCCTTGTAGGTGGTCGTAGCTCCGACGTCCGTTCCTTGTCTAGGTTGCCACGTAGTTTTCCGTTTCCCTCTTTCATCGTCCCAAGATTTGTTGCTCACCACTCTGTTACTTGCGATTGCTATTTTCACAGAATCCTTCTCCTTTTTCTGTTACAAGCTGTTGTTGGAAGGCAGATCCCAATACGCTGCCACGAGATTTGTTGCGCGTCCGTAACGTCGCGGGTAATGTGGGGTACCCGTACAATGCGATAGAGCGGGAGAAGTGTCTTTTGATTGAAAAAAAACTGAACTTGTATTTATTTCTTGATCGTCCGATACAATATCACGCTCGCGCCTGTTTCACGTCCCCTATTATCCTCTTCCTATGTCTCAATCAGAGGAGACGGTGTTGATGTGTCAGCGTCATCTAAATGAGGACGCCGACCATCCTGATTTCGATATTTCTATTACAACAATGCTAGGTTGCATTTCCGCATAGAGACGTTTGGCAATTCGGAGCCGCGACTCCGTTTATGGTCATCGACATACTTCGTCGTTGTGCTTACAACAATTTTAAAAAATTTTAAACTTTACAGAATTATAGAACAGAAAAACTTAATAACTAAAAAATTTTTTGTTGGTGTTCGAAATCGGTTTTAGGGGTAAGAATAATCCTTTGAAGAAAAACTAGTACTTAGATTTATATCAGAATATTATCCGAATTATTAAAAATATGACAAAATATTTTAGAGAAATATTTTATAGCTTCGACATTACTTTCTGACGGCATTCTAAGATTTCTCGAAAATTTTATATTTTTCGAAATATTCCCACCACGCACATATTTTTTAAATACTTGAGATTTATTTTGCAGTAAAATAAAAGATTATTTTATACCTAATTAAACCATATATAATAGACTAACATTTTAAAAACTTATTTTCAAAAAATAAATAAAAACTTATTTATATATGTTGTCACCGCAGTTCGCGTTTGTGTCGGTTGCGGGACTCCTGCGCTCCCACATTCGTGCGGCAACGGACCCATCTTAGCTAACTGAGTTTTATATCTCTAAAGGCGAGTTGAATCCCTTGCTATTCCTCTTAGTAGAGCGTTGTGGTTCTTACACATTCTTCCTCTATTCCGCGGGCACGTCGGAGAGGAGACGGAAGAGGTAATAATTTAGATACCGGTTAACAGCAAAATAATAACACTTTAATTCTGTTGAATTCTAAGGCAGATAACTACTTAATCCTACAGATACTCGATTATACGGTGTGCCATTGTAATTATACTCGTTAGTTAGTCTGTGTCCTTCAAGGACTCACGACTAACTTCACTATTACAAGAGATTCCGTAACAAATTTAAAAGAGAGCGATCTATTGCCTGCGCTGTTCCGCGAGTAGTTTTAGGTGGCGATTCTGAGCCGCTTGACGGCAGCTATAATAACGCGCGTCGTTTAACCGGCAGCTCTCTTGCCTGTCGTTACGCGAATCTCGCCAGTTTTTCTGTTGGGCGTCCGGGTCTCCGGAATCCTACTCTTGAGATCCTCACAAGCATGGCCCTTGTCGCCCTGCGACGTGCCCTCAAAATCTCGTAAGTCCATGCGATCCAACCTTCAGGGCGCCACGAACCTCCAACGAGTTCCAATTCTCGGTTCTCTTATCGCGCCTATGCCGCCGAGAAGCGACGGCAACTAACTCGAAATTACAAGGCAACTCTAATACTTTTCCTCCCCGAGGTTGTACAATGATTCTCTTCCTCACCCACTCGTCGCCTAAAGTTCGCCTCTCCTCAGGACTCGTTCCGATATTTTGGCATCTTCGCTCGCTCGCTTTCGAGTTGGGACGTCTGCTTCGCTCGCTTGCTTTCGAGTTGGGACGTCTGCTTCGCTCGCCGTCGGGCCGCACTGTGTGTCGAGCAGGGCTCCGTCACTGGGTTTCTTTAGCGCAGGAGGCAGCAGTTGCACGGATCCATCATGCCTATCGATGCGGCATCTCATTGTCGGCACGCCGATTTTCCCGGCTAGATCACGCACGTCAAGGGTACTCGCGGGAGCTTCACGCCTGATGTTGTCTTTACGGTGCACACTTTTGTTCCTCCCCGGGATGACTTTCGGCAGCTCTTGGGTTTGCAGTAGTTCAACAGGGCTCCCGGGCGCGCTTTCCGTGAGATTCTTCCATACATGCTCTACGACCGGGTCGAGGAAACTTGCGACTTTCTTAACGTAAGGTGGCTATCCCGCTATCGGTCGCCAGCCGTCCGTCCGGGGAGATCTCCCTACGTCCTCCCACGCGTCGCTCTAGCCGCCGTCCAGCATCCTTCCGACTGTTTCAATTCCTTTCTGTCTCTTTCCGTCTGGTGTTCTAGCTCATGGGTTTTCTTACACTCAAGAAAAAGTAGCCGCGGGTCGCGTCTCCTGCACCAATGGTGTACAAAAAACAAAATTAATAAATTCGGTCGCCTTCTCTCATGCGAGAGTTTCCGGCTACGGCCTGAGTGACGAGCGAAAATTTGCATCGTCACAATGTATGCATGCTCTATCAATACTAGACTTATTCTTTCACTGTGCCGTTTAATGACGGCGTGCTTCTCTTCTTCATCTTATTTCTTCTTTTCAATTCTTGTAATAGATATAGATATAGGCAGATTTATTTATAAGATCATAATCGCAAAAATTATCTTTATTAATTACATATTTTTCTTCTTTAAAATAATATTAAATTACTGGATTCTCATAATTTTAAGCTCGTGTTAATAAATAATCACTTTTATACCAAGTGTATCTAAATACATTTCAAAATCTTGGAGAAGAAATTTATGTACCCAAAATTGAAGTATAGACGTACAGAAAGAGATTCTGGAATTAGTCGCAGCACGANTCGCTATTCGTTCTCTACATGTTGATGAAATTCTTCATGCAACAAATAATTTCGAGAAAAGAGTACTTGCTTGCATTAAAGCAAACGGTGGACATTTCGAACACCAGGCCTAATGACATCAGCCACACACACACACACACACACGCGCGCGCGCGTACAGCGGAGAGAGTTTGGAGTCGATAAATACCACGGGAGTGACGAACCGTGGGGTCCTTCTCTCTGTTGACACACACACATTCACACACACAAACACACAAACACACAAAGAGGTGTAAATCCGACCGTGCAACCTCCACCTTGGGTAATGCTAATGCCGGCAGTACCGTAACTTTCAACCCTCATAACTCAAAAAGTACTGATTAAAAAAACGTTTCATTATAGCGTTTTGGGAAGCTCTCGAGGTAAGCTACAAGAATATGCATTGAAAAATAGGGGTTTCTATTGGATTGTTCGGAAAGTAATTTCGTTTTTTTGTGGTGAAAATGAAAGACGATCTTCGTATAATGAATAAATATTTAATTAAATTATGTATTGGCCATTCTGATCCAACATCTTTTGCCATCTTTCTGGTAGTAGCATGATTCCACGCTCATAAAATTTTTGGTCTTTGCTGGCAAAAAACTGATCCAGGTGATTTTTGACGTGTTCATTTGAGGTAAAGGTTTTACCGTCCAAAAAATTTTGCAGTGACCGGAACAAATAATAATCCGAAGGGGCCAGGTCTGGAGAATATGGTGGGTGTGGCAGTACATCCCATCCAAGCTGTAAAAGCTTTTGGCGAGTGACCAAACTTGTATGAGGTCTCGCATTATCTTGTTGGAACACTACACCTTTTCTGTTGATTAATTCTGGCCTTTTCTGTTGAAGTGCATCATTCAGTTTGTCCAGCTGATGACAGTAGACTTCCGAATTAATTGTTGTGTTATCCGGTAAAAGCTCAAAAAAAGTGACTCCTTTAAAATCCCACCAAACAGACAGCATCACCTTTTTTTGATGGATATCGGCTTTTGAAATGCTTTGAGCCGGTTCATCTTTTCTGCTCCATGATCTCTTGCGTTTGACATTGTTATATACAACCCATTTTT
>NW_014566335.1:0-799 GCF_001313825.1 Dinoponera quadriceps | reverse complement strand
CCTCGTATGTTACGATGCAAACGCGTTCCTCCGCGTATTAAATGTGATCCTACATAATGTGTGTGTGTATAATTAGATATAATTTATGGACGAAAATTGAAGATTATGATAATACCAACGTATAATATTAAGTATTAATCGATGCATATTTAGTACGTATTAAGAATGGCATGCTGATATAATTACCCAATTAATTTTGAAACGTTTAAAAACTTTCAAGTATATTTACATATTCATAAAGATTCGTTAAATACGCACGTAATTATAAATTCTCCGCAGCAATTCGCAAAATGAAATGTACGCAGAGATACAGTCGCATTTATTCTTTCAAATATCTTTCTCGATAGCTTCTGCAATGACGCCAAAGTTAATAGCTCCCCTGATTGTTCTATCACAATATTGACCCCATCTCTGACGCGATCTTGTAGCACCAACATTAAATAGAAATGCATATCTCACTACTTTGTGATATTTTCATATACACGCAAGAAATAGATTTAGCAAATATGTTCATATATATATTTATATTAATTTTAGATGGAGTATTCCTGATTATTCTCATTTGATAGATTAATTTCAATTGATATATAGAAGACTATGTTCCGACTAACTAATACTACTGTCTTTTAAATAAGAATCTAACTTTTTCTTTAATAGAATACTAATGACATGATAATTGAACAAAATTAATCAGTAGCCTCTATAAACTGTATCGCTTGTCTCTGTCGAGAAGTACTTGAATTTCCTTGCGATCTGCTAACAATAACAAAGTATAGAATATAGCTATCGCTGTTGTTTT
>NW_014566334.1:0-952 GCF_001313825.1 Dinoponera quadriceps | reverse complement strand
AATATTTTTTATTATTTTCAAACAACAGACGTGTAATTTTTACAAAAAAGTCCCGGTTTCATACTTCTACACCTGGTATATATGTGTGTTTTGGCAAGAAACCTATTTTTCATATATGGTAATTTACTACTCACATATGTATCGGACTATTAATTTCTTCTGAGAATTTTTCTACTTGCCTTTCCAAATTGCGCTTGTATGATGCACATGTGACGCAATGGTTTAAGTTGAAAATATTAAAGAAAATTGTATATATAATTGTCTTCTCTAAATCAGTTACGTATAACACGCTATCTTTTATTCTTTTGTGTCGGTTACTAATATTCAATTGGTCATATTTATATCTTTATACATCTACGTATATATAAATAAAGGATAAAACAAACAATACACTTGAGACTTCTCCTCTTTCTCGATGTGCGATCTTCCTCAATACAAATTTTGTCTAATTTCTTAGCATGCCATTCTGCGAAATACAGCGTTGTCATACACTCACCACTACTAGACGATTACAGCACGATCACCTGACAAATGACAAGCGATTTGTGTACAGTCATGGACAGAAAGATTGTCCCATTTCCTAGGCACAGTGATATCGGAAATTTCGAATATAGAACATCATTTCCGCACATTCATATCTGCCGATTATTCCGTGAATTGACAATGATGTTCCAAAGTAGCAGTCATGAAGCACAAAATTTTCAAAAATTATGCATTTCATTCGAAATTTCTGATATCACTATGACTAGGAAATGGAAAAAAACTTTCTGTGCATGACTGTACATCTACAGACTTGGTAGACAGAGCGGGGAAATATAATTTATAAATTATTGTACGGAATTGTAAATGTACGGAAACAACACAGCAGAAACTAACGAAATCAAATAATGTAAATTTTCCATTGGACGTATAGATGTCGGTGCATATTATTAATATGTTTCGCGTCACATAA
>NW_014566333.1:0-3924 GCF_001313825.1 Dinoponera quadriceps | reverse complement strand
TCTGACTTTTACTCACAAACTCCGCATGCACTTTTGTATTCACCCAATAGATTGTATCTAATGTGCTTCCAAGCTAAATATTGCATAGGGTACGTATATCTCATTAATTTGTTTTAATTTGTCTATATGATGTTAATGTAAATCATATAATGCTACTTTCTAAAAGAAATAAATTATATAGTATTTAAAAATTATTTTATGCCTTGCAAGCAACATATGATGATCGGTAATTTATATTGATCGGTTACGTATTGTTATTAAGAAGCAATTATATATAATCTGCAGTTTTCGTCTTCAGTTACACTACTCTTATTGGTGCTAGTGCTGGTGCTCATCGTTTGTGGTCACATTGATCTCACAAGGCGAAATGGCCAATGAGACTTATATTAATGATTTTACAAACCGCAATTTATCAAGTTTGTTTCCCTTCTGGATCTCATTTTCATCTACTTTTGCCGTAACACAATCTCACATATATTTTGTTTTATTATTAAATTTCTTTATTATTATATACACGTTGTCGACTACGATAAGTTAATACTTTTACTATCTCGTTAGTTTTCAATTTATTGGTGAGCCAGAAATCATAGAGTGCATCACAAGTACATCAACACTGATCCATATAACTCAAAAAGAGGATTTTTTTTCTCGCATATAGGATGGATTCTATTTCGTAAGCATCCAGAAGTAATAAAGAAAAGCGTTAAGATAGATTTCAGCGACCTCGAGTAAGATCCTATTGTAACATTTCAAAAGAAGTATGCGAAATACAAAGTTTTATTATGCGAATAAAAAGTATTAATAAAGTATTAATTAAATATTACTAATTAATCAGCCTAATATCCTTGTTTATATTGTACTTACTTGTCGCAGGTGGTACAACTATGTGTTGCTGATTTTTGGCTTTATTCTGCCGACGCTGATACCATATTGTTGCTAGGGCGAGACGTTATGGTGTGCGTGGTACGCCAATCTATTTAGGGTCGTTATGTTTCTGCACTGCACCTTCACGATTAATTCTGTGGCTCATAAATGGGGTATAAAAGCATATAACAAGTAGGTGGTAGTCTATTTATAATTATCGAGGATGTGTTTAATAAAATTATAAATAATGATTGTTTCATGAGTATACGTGTGTGTGTGTGTGTGTGTGTGTGTGTGTGTGTGTGTGTGTGTGTGTGAAATTAATGAAATTAATAAAGTAATGTACGCTTATACGGACTGTCACACAAAAGCGTGTCGGCGATATCTTTGAAATTTGATACTTAATGAAAACGAAGCCACGATAATCTAAATATATACAGTCCTCTCGAATACGCCTTAGGTCAATTTCTTTCAGATATTTTTGTGTCATTAATGAGAACAGAGCTTCAGAGATAAGTGCTACGTATAAAAATGATTTGAGGTGGTTTTCCTATGTAGTCACTCAAAAAGGCCAAAAATGAGTTTGGCGAGTGCTTCTAAATATTTGCATAAGTCGTCACAGTTCGTTAGGAAGTGGGTAAAACGATAAAAAGAAATATCGTCAGATTAGAGATCTTCAGATTAGTTTATATAAAGAAACAAACAGTGTTGATGACTTTCCAGATCGCGGCTCAAAGTGAAAGATTACCAACAGGGAGATAAAGTGATTCTTCGACTTTTTGAGAAAAATCCGAATCTTTCTTTACGAAGAGAACAAGCAATTTTGTCAAAAAAGGGTGCAAACGTTAGTATAATGACACTGAAACGACGTTTGGAAGAACATAATGTCAAATGGCATAATACAATATCCAAACCGATATTTTCAAAAAAAGCATGTCGAAAATCGTCCAGCGTGGGCTCATCAAAATATCGTTCCCGTCTGGAGCAACATAACGTTCAGTGATGAATCTTCTTTTTGAGCCTAGTGTCCTATTATACATGCTTGGTCTAGCCGTGGACAACCAGTAATAGAAAGGAATGTAAAACACCTGACAAAAAATGCATGTTGGGGTTGTTTTAACGCATGGAGTTTCCGGAGTTTGTGGGTTTTCACCAATAATCTGAATGCACAAAAAATATTAAAATCGAAAAGGACTTCTTACGTCAGTTAAACATTGGTTTAGTTAAACCGAGGACGATGGATTGTGCAAGAAGATAACGACCCGAAACATCGAAGTCGAATCTGTACCGAAAGGAAAGCGAAAAATGGCATCATCGTATTGAATTGGCCTTCCCAGTCCCCTGATGCAAATCCGATAGAAAATGTGTGGTCCATAACAAAGCACAAACTTAAAGGAAAACGTACATTAAAATTAAAAACTTAATAAAACGTATTCGTCAAATATGGAGATCGCTACCTGTGTAATACGCTGAGAAATTGATAGAAAGTATACTAAGAAGATGCGAAGCTATAATTGTTAACGGAGGAGATTGGACTCACTAAGTAAGAGAGTATTAGTGTTTTCTATATACTTTTGATTTATCGAAATAAATTTATAAATAAATTTATATATATAGAGATATCGCCGACACGCTCTTGTATGACAAACTGTACGATTATCGGTCATTATTATATTTTGTTTCTTAATAGTATTTATTTTTAACCATAAGATCAATCACGCCCACCGACAGCGTGTTTGTTGCCATATCGACGTTTGGTGAAGGCTGGCACAACTATTATCATACCTTCTCTTGGGACTACCGGTCGAATGAATTCGGAAGTAATAGTACTATTAAGTACCTGCAGTGCCACAGCTTTCATCAATCTCTGCGCTTTTCTGGGTATGGCTTACGACTTGAAGGTAACGAATCTTGATATGGTACAACGACATATTGCTCAGAATAGCAAAGAAATGTGTCATCAAAAGTAAAATTGAAAGAGTTTTAAACTTTACAAGATATTTGACAAAATATATACATCGTACCCACATACATGGTGAACACGTAGCTTGTGTGAAGGGTAGAACTCAATAAATTGTACAAAAAAGCTTTATATCATTTTGCAATCGCGATAACTGTTGAAATTATTTAATGATTGATATAATTTAAATTTAAATTTAAGTCTTTAGTTAGACTCTTGGTGAATCAGCGCATTGACGGTGGAGGACGATTAACAAAGTCTCTTTCAAGATATATGGAGTCTGTGGTTAAGAGATTTTTAACAAACAACGAACATTGTGTATGAGACTTTTTCATAGAGATATTTTCTTACAAGACTCGCACCATTACGTCACGATCATCTTTCGATAATCTTTTATAATTAATATACCAACAATCATGTCATTGTCTTCACTATAGTAAAGAATTCTTCCTTAATTCTACTTGCCATGGTCATAATATCTATATTCGGTATTTGTTTTATTATTGACATTTGGTTCTGATAGTATGGATTTTTATGCATTGGTTAAGGTTACATTGTCGATATGTTTTATCGTTACATTATCATATTTTGTTCTTCGCAATAATGTAATCGGCAAAAAATAATAAATAATATCAATATATTGATTACTTGTATATCAATTACCATGTCAGCACGATTATAATGAGATAACATAATAAAACACCAAATTGATGTACTGAACGAGCAAAATTAAACATCATTCTACACGTCTTCGAAAAATAGATAAACTTGAAAAGAGTATGACACCCGACAAGTAACTATTCGAGATGATTCTAGAAGAACATATTTACTAGCTTGAAATGTTAACTTATTAGACTTATTAGACTGTGATTGAATAAAGATTTTACTCATTTTTTGTAGATGTACGGACATATTAGGTGGTAAACTTAGTTCCTGCGGCTCACAGTTAGATGACGTTAGTTGTAGGTGTAATTTATTTTGACATCTGAAACTAGCTGCATTTTAGAGGTTAGACATTTGTCAATAAAATTCAGTGCGAAGAGATTCATTTAAGCGAGCAGTGCTATTTTTTCTTTTGATTAAATATGGAACGCGATAAG
>NW_014566332.1:424-668 GCF_001313825.1 Dinoponera quadriceps | reverse complement strand
TATGGGCGAAAATGTTTCACTGCCCATACTTTTGCTAGCAGTTCCTTTTTCCGTAGTACTATAATTTTATTCTGCGCGAGTTAGTACGCGGCTAGCATAAGCTAGGGTTATCTTTCCCTATCGGCTCTTGTGACAAAATAGCTCCTATTGCGTAATCCGAGGCGTCGGTGATACTGATAAATTCCTTGTTGAATTCCGGATATTTTAATACGGGAGCGGTTGTCAATTTTTCTTTTAATGTCGT
>NW_014566332.1:0-415 GCF_001313825.1 Dinoponera quadriceps | reverse complement strand
AAATTGTGTTTCTTTTTTTGTTAATTTTGTTAAAGGGCGTGCTATCTTAGAAAAATTTTCTATAAACCGTCTCTAGTATTCTGTTAGGCCTATAAATGATTGTACTTGACTTTTTCGGAACAGGAAACGTATGTACTACTTCTGATTTAAATGGATCCGGTAAAATTCCAATTACTGAAATTATATGTCCTAAGTACGTAACTTCTTTTCATAGGAAATTACACTTGTCTGGCTGTAATTTTAAATTACTTTGATGCAATTTTTTAAATACTAAGATTAATCTTTTGTTATGATCATCTGAACTGAATCTATAAATAATTATGTCGTCTAGATACATCAGGCATTTTATTCTTTATAGTTCAAATGGTACGGTATTCATTAGCTGATGGAAGGTTGCTGGTGTATTTTTTAATCC
>NW_014566331.1:0-580 GCF_001313825.1 Dinoponera quadriceps | reverse complement strand
TGTATATGTATCCCAGTTTTGCAAAGGAAATATAAACTTTTTTTTTCAAGTAGAATTACAAAATTGAAATACAAACTATTGTTTACTCCGAATCAGATTTTATTTTTAGCATAATTGTAATGATTTTAGTACAAGTGATTTTTTGCTTCCTTTTCGACATATTCTTCAATTGACTATATGTAGCTGCAAAAGTTACAGGCATCATCGCTTTTGTCAACAGATTTACACAATCTTTTTACACTCTGCAATGCTTTAAATACATCTTGTAATGTATCATCTTCGACACTTATAGCAGTTTTCCCTATTTTAATATTTCCGANGTTTTATTGAGAGCTGAAGTTTCAACATTTAATAAATTGGCATTATTTTCATCCGAACGTTCCATTTTACTTTTGATAAATTGTCTTCTAATTTTTTAAGTTCAATTTTAGTATACGATTCAGTTTGTTTTTGTTTTCTATATTTTTCAGATAATTGAACATATTTGGATTGTCATTCTCTATCATATCCCATGTAGCAGAATTTTCAGGCGGTATTAAGCTTCTCATAAAGATATTCTCACTTGTTCTAGAATAATAGA
>NW_014566330.1:281-921 GCF_001313825.1 Dinoponera quadriceps | reverse complement strand
TTGGTCGTAAACACGAAACGATTTATTTTTACACGCACGAACGTACGCGTTTCTTCGATAAAGCATATTGAACACGTGGCAAGATTCTCTCTTTTCTTTCTCAACTTTATAGAATAAATAATATTTATGAAATAAATTCGGGAATCAAATTTATTCTGAATATAATAGGAGTGATACTTAGAAATAAATATATTTCCTTGATGAAAATTTTCAGAATAAACATCCTATGAGTAATTAAACACTCTAAATAAGTGGTTTTTTTTATATCTTAGATAATATTATTTCCAGAAATGTTAAATGTTTTAATTGAAATTAAACGGTTTGAGCTCTCCGTCAACCAAGGAAAGGAAAGACCGTTCAATGACCAAGACATATATATACATATATAGGAAAAAAGTGGCCGGTCAAGGTGTACCTGACAGCATCATTGATAAAGATACTCAATTTCTTCAGTACATATGTAATATACTCAACAATCTCGCGGCTGTAAAACGAGAGATGTGGATAACGCGGTACGTATATATATAAGCGATACGTGGAAATGGACTAGTACTCAAACTATCAAATAATTGAAAAATTTTGAAATCTAATTTCGATGTGGCTTTACAATCGCACAATCGGGAGTGTGCAAATGATCGAT
>NW_014566330.1:0-261 GCF_001313825.1 Dinoponera quadriceps | reverse complement strand
CAGTCCATAATGGGATACAGCTCGCAGATTTGTTTTACATGCATGAGCGTGCATGTGAAACAAATCTGCGAGCTGTATCCCATTGTGCGCTGTGTATTGCAATTCGATCAAAATCAATCGATCATTTGCACACTTCCGATTGTGCGATTGTAAAGTCACATCGACAGTAGATTTCAAAGTTTTTCAATTATTTGAAAAAAAGAGAGAGGAAAAGCTATGCATATTTATTATAATTTCAACGGAAGCAAAAGTATCTTTATC
>NW_014566329.1:0-1855 GCF_001313825.1 Dinoponera quadriceps | reverse complement strand
TAACATTGAGAAACGCAAGATTCAGTCGCCAATCACGTTTCTTCGCCTATTGAATGCAAAATCGCAAGTTTCGCTCGCAGAAAGAATTATTTGACCTCTTATCCTGGAATTAGCGTTTTGATCCAAATATTTTATGCCTCCAAGTAAATTTGCATTCGCTCACGCATCTTACTGAAAAAATGCAAGTTTCGCTCCCCGAATGGTTTTCTCGATGTTGTTGCGTTAAAATAACCTAATAACGCAAGTTTTTCGAACTCAAACTTAAATTTGATTTCTTACACGATTAAACATTGAGAAACGCAAGATTCACTCGCCAATCACGTTTCTTCGCCTATTGCATGCAAAATCGCAAGTTTCGTTTGCCGAATTATTTCTTTGACATTTTCTCGTGTACTAACTTTGACATTTTCTCGTAACTAACGTATTTGATTGAAAAGTGTCTGATCGCAAAGTGAATTTGCATTCGTACGCGTTTTCTACTGAAGAAACCCAAATATTGCACCCCGAATATTTTCTTCGACGTTCGTGCTTGGAAATAACGTAATAACACGAATTTTGCACACTCATACTTGAGTGTGCATCCTTTTACTATTTAAAATTGAGAGACACAAGATTCACTCGCCAATCAAGTTTTTTCGTTTATTGTACTCAAAATTTTAAGTTTCGCTGGAAAAAAGATTTCCTCCACGTCTTCCCATGGAACTAGCGTTTTTGATCGGAATATTTTATGCCGCGNACTAGCGTTTTTGATCGGAATATTTCATGCCGCAAAGTGAATTTGCATTCGTATACATTTCCTACTGAAGAAACGCAAGTATCGCTCTCCGAAGAATTTCTTAGACGTCGTTGCTTGGAAATAACGTAATAACACGAAATTTTACTATGTCAATGTTGTGTTTACTTTTATTCACGATTTCACATTGAAAACGCACGATTAAATACACGTGGACGTTTCGTCTACTATTAAACACAAAACAGCAAGTCTCACTCGCAGAATTATCATTCGTTCACGTTTTCTACTGAAGAAACCCAAATATTGCCTCCCAAATGATATCTTCAACGTTGGTGAGCGAAAATAACGTAATAACGCGTATTTTTCAAATTCATTCTTGAGTTAGATTATATTTACAAATTACCATTGAGAGACACAATATTCCACGTCGTCGTATCCGTGGGAAAGCAACACGGCGCGGTTGCACTTAATCCCTGAGCAGCTCACCGCTTGCCGGAGGTAACGTTGTCACGGTGTTTGCTGTTCCGCTGCGGAACCGCAAGCCGCAGAGCGCCGAAACATCGCGGGGTTGTTCGCCCGGATGGTCTACGTCGATCCCCGCGGTCGGTTGCCCAAGTCGTCGGGGAACCCCCGCGACCGGAAGTAACGCAACACGCCTTGATTGAAATTAGAATCAAAAGCGAGAGCGCGGCCGGATGTAACGTCGTACTTCTGTAAAAAGCAACAAGCTGCGATTGGACTAAGACTCTGGAGCGAGCGCGCCGCCGGAGGAAACGTCGTGACTCCGCGGAAAGCAACACGCCGTGATTGTACATAGTATTAGGAGCTAGCGCGCTGACGGAGGTAACGTCGTGCCTCCGCGGAAAGCAACATCCCGCGATGGGACTTAGTCTCAGGAGCGAGCACTCCGCTGTAGGTGAAGTCGTGTTACCGCGGATAGCAACAAGCCGCGATTGGACTTGGTCTCAGGAGCGAGCGCACCACCGGAAGAATCGTCGTGTGTCCGCGGAAAACAACAGGCCGCGATTGGACTTAGTCTCTAAGCGGCTTGCCGGAAGTGATGTCGTGACTCCACGGAAAGCAACACGCTACGATTGGACTTTGCCTCTGGAGCGAGCGCGC
>NW_014566328.1:0-463 GCF_001313825.1 Dinoponera quadriceps | reverse complement strand
CGCGAGCCCGACATTTTTTTTAACCGGCTGTGAAATTTCCCCGGCACGAGCAATTTAATCTCAATTTGCATTCAAAGCTTTAAATGATCGAGCGAATAAAATTTCGGAATATGCCCTCCGTGGCGGGCGCAAATTAGCGAATGAAGAGGCGGTGCCGCTATACACCGCGCACGCGCGCGCGCTCTGTGACAATATGTACATATTCTTGTGTGATTATTAAATTACATTACCGACCGATTTTTTCCGGCGGATCACCGTACGGAAAAGTGGTTCCGCGAACGATTCAATGATGTCCCAGTGGCGATACCAACATCTCCTGCACACCGCCGCCCCAAAAGTACAGCCACAGATTCACTTAGCATCAATTAACACGAACAGAGATAAAGAGAGAAAGGGAGAGAAAGAGAGAGAAAAAAGGATGCCCCCTTTTTCTTACTCTTTCTCGCTTACGCGCAAACTATTT
>NW_014566327.1:0-1405 GCF_001313825.1 Dinoponera quadriceps | reverse complement strand
GCACCTCACCGGAGGTACCGTAACCGCCGCGAACCGCGATATACCGCCGTCGGCTGCACGTTGGCCAGGCTTGCCCGGCCGACTCCACCGTTCCCTGTAAGAATGCACGATACCGCGTGCTCTCCACTCCGGGATTCGGCCGACGCGAGCACTCCACGGCTCGAAAACGGTCAACCGTTGACACTTGACGACCACCACACCGACCGGCGGGGCACGGGTCACATCCTTAATAATATAAAATAATAATCTTTAATAAACATTTATTAATATTTAGCATTAACTCATTATAAACATTATTACATCAGCCATCTTGTTTACGTACTGTCCTGAAATTTTTTAAAGAATATACTTGCTCTACCGCTCCACTTTTATATCAACCAATGAAAAAATATCCGAGAAATATCAACTTACTCTAAAAAAAAAAAAGTCAAATTTGCGTTCTGTCATTGTGACATTAATTTCGATTAAAGTTTATAAATGTCGAAAAAAGATAATAAACAATAGGTTGTTAAGACTATTGATGGTTTAGTTAATATTGTAGGAAAACCGCATCAGAAATGGCACGGAAATTTGTTATTAATCTTTATAAATCACGCTGACTTATGTCATGAACTTCAAAACTTTTTTCGAGAGTTCCATACCTAAACGAGGCTTTCTATCAAAACGTGTCCTCATTAGTAGCTATAAATGGGTGGGACAAGTATCGTCTTTAATATATTAACTACCATCAGTATTATATTTAATTCACGCTTGTCTTAATTCCGTAGCCTTGTGAAGCATACATAACTTACAAGTCACTTTACCTTGGGCGCCTCCAAAACATCGTGGCTCCAGGGAAAGCTATTGTTTTCTAGTGTTGCAGTTAATGTGTTAAAAATATTTAGTATAACTTACCGANTTTCTTAAATCTCAACAATTTACAAGTAACATTTAAATATCATAATAAATGTCAAGTAGACAAGTATGTACTATGCCGAGGTTGATTTCATGCCATCATTTGGTTGTCGTTTATTTCATGTTACCTTAAAATAAAAAAAGTTAAAAGATATAAACCGTCTTTATTTTATCGTTATGCTAACCATAAAATTTAGCAGTTGGTAACTAAGGTGTAACGTAATACGTTTTTTAAGAAAACGATATATGTATAAATTTGTTTATTAATAACGTCATTGCAAATGTTAAAACAAATGGATTTTAACGTTAACGATATCGTAAACATAACGATAAACGTAACGATTTCGTAAACATAGAAGTTCTGGATTTTTTTAAATGTAACAATTAGCGTAAGTAACACGCAATTGAAATCTTAAATATTTAATTATCTCATATTTAATCTGGGTTTTGTTTAATCGTTAATTATCAGAAAATATTTTACATTTTATTCCGTAATAAAGAGATTTTTTTT
>NW_014566326.1:0-882 GCF_001313825.1 Dinoponera quadriceps | reverse complement strand
TAATTAAATGGAAAAAAAATATTGTGTTTATAAATAATTCCCTAGCGAAATACCGACAGATACTGTTTGCAGCTGTTTTTCCTCTCGCAAATGTGTCAAACATATAAAGTGTCGTATATTAAGTGAGAGCTGAAATTTGTGCCGACATTTTAAGAAAATAATTTTCGAGGTACATGACGTATTCAAACTTTAATTATATTTTGGACACGGAAAGAATAAAAACATCTTTTTTCGATGTATTTCGCTTTTTCATTTTTGAAAAGATAAAAACGCGTCTCAAACTCACAAAAAGATATGCGCTGTGAACGGTGAGAATGCCGTCAACGAAAATGTGTTTAGAAGTTGTATGCAAAAGTTTGTTGCAGAGATTTTGGTCTTCAAGTTGCGTCTCGTTCTAGTCGGACAGTCACTACTGATGTCGATCAAATCATGACTTTTATCGACTCCGACAGGCATTTGACGACTACAAGGATCGGATATAACCTCAACATTGACTAATCAATTGTTTCGAGATATTTACGAAAGCTTGGGATGGCAAACAAGCTTGACGTTTGGGTGGTGCACGAACTGAGCGAAATTAATGTCATTGACCGAATTTCAACTTGCGATTTGCTGCTCAAACGCCTTTAAAACAAACCATTTTTAAAGCGGATAATCACTGACGATGAAAAGTTGATTGTCAACTACAATATCAAACGAAAGAGATCATGGTCGAAGCGTGGGTAGGCTGCTCACACTGTCGCAAAGGCTGAATAACACCCAAAGAAGGTCATGTTCAGTATCAAGAAAGGAATCGTCTATTATGAACTGCCACCAAAGAAAACGATTGATTTGAGTAAGTACTGCTCTCAACTGGCCAAATTGAAGCGAGCAATAGACCAG
>NW_014566325.1:0-398 GCF_001313825.1 Dinoponera quadriceps | reverse complement strand
GGGGAAGGAATACCCCCTGTGTCCTCCTTTCCTCCTCACCGATTTAGAGGAGGGGGCCCATCCCTTCTTTAAGAGGGCGTCATCCGCAACATAATAATGGCGGTTCTGTTTGTGGCGGAGTTCAGAGGCCCGGACCCTCGGCGGCTCGCGGGAGACAACTTTCTCCCGGGCCTTGACACCCTTATTCCTCCGCCTCCTCTTCCGCGACTTCCCTTTCGCGAACGTCCCGGAGGGACCAGCTGGCCCTCAATGAACATTTGCCGTAACAGGGGGTAACGCCATCGCGCGTTTCCCTCCATCCGCCCTGCTTTCCATGGCCCGAGGTGTCTGCACCAACGCATCGGCCCTAGACGACGGTTTGGTCAGTCTTCTGTCCCCGCCGCCTCCCTCCATCGACC
>NW_014566324.1:0-760 GCF_001313825.1 Dinoponera quadriceps | reverse complement strand
ATTATAAAACTTCATTAGAGGAAGAATTATGCAGATACTTTATTAGGAGTCTCAAGACTGAAAAAAAAGAAAGAATATAAAGAAATTTAGACTGAGCCACAACAATAAATGAAGCTTTACGAATCGAAAGAGAATTTCAGCAAATTAGAGAAATACGAGGAATAAATTCCTTAACCATTGAAGGCTCTTGTCAAATTTGTTTGAAAATTTGTCATACTGCGGTTACATGTCGATTATACTTACAAAATATAATTAACTCAAATTTAAATAATGAAATTTTAATATGTCAAATTTGTAAAAAACACGGACATACTGCTGTCAAATGCCGATTGAGAGACCCTAGTGCCCGAAATGCAATAAAAGTCGTTCAAAGTAATGTAGTCACATGTCAAATGTGTTTTAAACCCGGCCACACAGCTGAAAATTGTTTATTTAATAACCAGCCTAATATTATTTGTCAAAATTGTCAAGGACTTGGTCATAGTTTTAATGAATGTAGAACCAATTCATTTTTTAATTATAATAATATTATTTGTCAATCATGTAATGAGACTGGTCATAATGTTAAAAATTGTTACTTCAATAATAATCACAATCCCGAGATCAATAATGAAATTTGTCAATCGTGGTGCAATCGACGCGAACATCAAGCATCTCAATGCTGTTCAATTCCAAAAATCATTCAATTTATATCTCACAGATTATACTAGATGTACCGGTATGAAGTGAGCGTTTTTTTGTGAAATCAAAACACTATTTT
>NW_014566323.1:0-501 GCF_001313825.1 Dinoponera quadriceps | reverse complement strand
GGGTGTCTGACAATTGATGACACAACGATCGTGCGCAAGTAGACTATCTCAAACTGAACAGGACAGTCCTCGATCATTTCTGCAGACCTCGCAATAGTTGTTAAGGGAATACTTATTAATACTGGATACGTGGGGGTATTCAGTCCAGTATCATCGTCTGTTATCGCTAGGAAATTAATAAACCCGAGCCATCTCGAGTGAGACTTGACCTTCAAAGGTCATTGTGTTGTATGCATTCAATATTATTCAATTAATTCCTTAGCAACTATTCTAAAAATTGAGAGGACTTTTACTTAGTGATACGATATTCTTACACACAAACAATGTATCAGTAATTGTTAGAAAATGACAAATGCTGACACAATGATACGTGCGAGATCTGCAATAAGTGCAGAATAAAAGCTTAGAATGTTGACTTCATATCGCTTAATAAATAACGCGACTTATTACATGCCACGTTCGCATTGTCTGCCAGTGTCACGAAGCTCTCGATAAAGATAA
>NW_014566322.1:0-392 GCF_001313825.1 Dinoponera quadriceps | reverse complement strand
ATAACAACGATCATTTGTTTACCATTCACGCGCAGCGCCGCAGCGGAGGCGATCGTAAACGATTAGAAATTACCGGTACTTCCCAATCAGTTACGACAATGAGGCTTACTTATTTCGATTCGATATTATATTTCGAATAAATTAGTGAATTAGAATGTTGGAAACTCGAAATAAAAAAATAACAACGACAATTTGTTTATTATCCACGCGCAGCGCCGCAGCGGAGGGGACCGTAAACGATTAGAGATTACTGGTACTTCCCAATCAATTACGACACTGAGTCCTAGATATTTCGATTCCTTATTAAATTTCGAATAAATTAGTGAAGAAGAATGTTGGAACCTCTCAAAAAGTTAATAACAACGATCATTCGTTTACCATCTGCGCGCAGC
>NW_014566321.1:536-1182 GCF_001313825.1 Dinoponera quadriceps | reverse complement strand
GACGGATCGCGACGGGGAAGGCCCCGGGCCCGGACGGGATCCCGGGGGTGATTTGGAGGGAGGCAGCCGGGGAATTGGGGCCCACCCTGGGGCGGGCCTTCACGGCCTGCCTCAGGGAGGGGCGCTTTCCTGCGGCGTGGAAGGTTGCGGTGGTGGTCCTGCTTCCGAAACCAGGTCGGGGGCAGGATACACCATCGGGGTTCCGGCCCATCTGTTTGCTGGACGAGGCGGGGAAGCTCTTTGAGCGCATTGTTGTGAACCGCCTTGTCCGGCATATGGATAAGCTGGGAGCGGAGGGGCTGTCCCCCCACCAGTTTGGCTTCCGCGGGGGGCTGTTCACGGTGGACGCTATCCTCCGTGTGCGGTCCCTCGCGGAAGCCGTGGTGGGGAGGGTGTCTCTTGACATCGCCAACGCCTTTAACTCCCTGCCGTGGGGGCGCGTGGTGGACGCCATGTGGTACTTCCGGGTGCCCCAATATTTGGCGTCCACCATTGCGGATTACTTCCGCGGCAGGGAGTTATCCTACGTGGACAGGGACGGGCGGTCCCATATTATGGAGGCGTCGTGCGGGTTCCACAGGGATCGGTCCTTGGCCCCTACCTGTGGAACCTCGCATACGACAGGGTCCTCCGAACCGTGCTCCCC
>NW_014566321.1:0-409 GCF_001313825.1 Dinoponera quadriceps | reverse complement strand
GGGTCTCCCCCGAAAAGTCCGAGGCCGTGTTTTTTCACGGCGGACGCGGGGGACACCCGGAGGCATTTATTACGGTGGGAGGGGTTCCCGTCAAGGTGGGGCTGGGTATAATGTACCTGGGGCTCTACCTTGACGGAAAATGGGGTTTCGAAAAGCATCTCGAGGAGCTGGTCAAAAGGGTGGCAAGGGCGGCTGCAGCCTTGGGGCGGCTGATGCCCAATCTGGGGGGGGCCGAGTGTGGAGGCACGCCGGCTCTACGCGGGGGCGCTGCAGGTTATGATCCTGTATGGCGCCCGCGTGTGGACCGGCAGGGCGGCTGAGTAGCCTTTAGTGGCTCGGCTGCTGCGGGCGGCACATTGGCCAATTGCCTTGAGGGTGGCGCGCGCATATAGGACTACGTCCTACGTCA
>NW_014566320.1:0-452 GCF_001313825.1 Dinoponera quadriceps | reverse complement strand
CGACAGCGTCAACGGCGCACCTCCGGAAACATTGGTGAAGTCGGCGACTGTACAACGCCGTCGACGGGAGGAAACTTGTACTGTGCCCCAGGACCGCGTTGTCTTCCTAGTAGTTGGATGCTGGCTATTCCTGGACGCGATTATGTCCAATACGTCCACGTATGGATCAACAGTCTTCCGACGTTGGTCCGCACGACACTTGGTACGAGGAGTACTACTCGCCCTATTCTCTGCGGCGGCGGCTGCAACGTCACCGAGGAAGCCGCCCATATCATCCAGCAGTGCCACCGAACCCACGGTGGTCGCGTCAAGCGCCATAATGCGGTGGCAAACACCGTTGCCGCGGTGCTGCGCAATGCTGGATAGGCGGTAGAGCAGGAGCCGGTGTTCGACACCGAGGAGAGCAAAAGGAAGCCCGATTTACTGTGTCTGCGCGGTGACGAAATGCATGT
>NW_014566319.1:0-419 GCF_001313825.1 Dinoponera quadriceps | reverse complement strand
TTTTTGTACAATTCTTTTCACATGCAACGCCTATCATCCGACAATTCCCAATTCCCGAAATATACGTCGCGTCTCGGGACCATCCGGGTGTGGCACAATATTGCGCTGTTCAGCCAACTCTTTAAGGGTTTGAGAAGAGTTTTCATCCAGCAAACTTTGCAATCCGGAAACTTCAAATTTTTTTTCGACTGACCTGGTCGTTGCCTGCCATAAGAGACACAATCGCCACTTTTTAATCGTCGAAATTGTTCTCTACACTGTTGTATTGTATATATATATACATAGTTTCGAATGGTGCAGATTCACCATAAGTCTGTGTAAATAATCGGTGAATTTCAGCTGCACGTTATTTTAAATTAAAGTAGTGTATAAATACATATCGGAAAAACAACTTATCACGGTCCATTTTTAACTTGCTC
>NW_014566318.1:358-1106 GCF_001313825.1 Dinoponera quadriceps | reverse complement strand
TAAAATCAGTCAGTAGAAATTATGACCGGAATTTGTTATTTTTTTCTTTCTTTTATTGTGACATCGTGTCTCTCATTGTAACATATGGAATTGAATAACGGAAAAATGTTGCATGATAAAGACCCTTAAAGTATCTTCAGAGAAATTACGGTACACGAAACTTTTTTCTCGGCGTTACCTATATCCGAAATCATTAGGAAAGAGAGAAACCGCGAAGCGAATATAGCGACATCGTACGGCCATAGAATTCCTTCACTTAGACAAGAGATCCTTGACGCGAGATCATACTGGTTTCCTTCTCTTGGAGGAANGAGATCATACTGGTTTCCTTTTCTTGGAGGAGGATCGTAGAAATGCGATTCTCTATATGAATTCTGCTTGATCCGAGAGACGATAGTAACTTATAACGCGCTATGTCGTAAAATAAGCATTTACAACAGTAACGGAATTCGCATTGTCGACATATCTCCAGAGTCTTGAACTATCGCCTATATTTCGTCCGATGACGTTTATTAAAATATTTTTGCAAATGTATTTATCATAATGTAAGGAGTCGTCTATCGCGCAAAAGTATAATTCCAAATATATTTCAAGATAACGTGGCTTCGAATAAATAAATAATACATATGGAAGAATATCTCTTGTGAAATGGAACAACGATACACTAACACCAAGCGATACATTATTATATTCATATTTATACCAGGTGTAGAAGTATGAAACCGGAATTTCCATAAAGATGGTGCTA
>NW_014566318.1:0-228 GCF_001313825.1 Dinoponera quadriceps | reverse complement strand
TTTTTTGTTATCATTTGAAGAAAACTGCTGCAGGATCGCATCGAATGCTTGTCGAAGCTTACGGTGAACATGCTCTTGGTAAAACACAGTGCTTCGAGTGGTTCAAAAAATTCAAAATTTGTGATTTTAACATGAGAGACGAACAGCGTGGGAAACCAGCGAAAACGTTCGCAGACAATGAATTGCAAGCCTTATTGGATAAATATGATACTCAAACTCAACAAGAAC
>NW_014566317.1:0-403 GCF_001313825.1 Dinoponera quadriceps | reverse complement strand
GAGGGTAAAATTAAAATGAAATCGTCGGCGGCTCTATGTTCTTAAAATCACGTCGCGCGAGCACCGCAACTCTACTCCGAAGGAAGTTTGTTTACCGGCGCGTTCGCACAGGCGACTTCGCTCCTGCGAGCGCACCTCGAGAAGGATGACCCCGCGGCATGACCTGAGAAGCGCCGGTCCGCATTCGGCCCGGCACATTTTATCTGTACACGCGCGAACGTGTGTGTACAAGCGGACGCGATCATTAATTAATACCTTCTGGGGCCACAAGACGAGTCATGAATCAACGCCGTCGCAACTGCCGGTGCGGCCGTTTTCTCGCGTCGTGTCGGAATCGGCCGGACGAAATATCTTGCCGCATCGCGCCGGTTTATCATCGCCAATGATAAACAATGCCGCGCGA
>NW_014566316.1:0-975 GCF_001313825.1 Dinoponera quadriceps | reverse complement strand
GTTATGTGCTTTCGGTGGATGTCACAAATATACTGATTGTCATAGCTGTCTGCAAATATGTAGTGAGAGGTTTGAATGTTAGAAATATTGGAAATTCACGGCTCATTAGAAGTGGCAATACCACTAATGTGTCCTTCTAAAGACTAACCAATCAACCTGGTATTATTTTCTTAATATAATATGATGAATTTTGGAGGGTACATAGTTTTAAAACATGAGCGTGGCATAGNTATAATATGATGAATTTTGGAGGGTACATAGTTTTAAAACATGAGCGTGGCATAGTCGACAGTGCACTAGTTTGCTATGCTAGTGGTCCCAGGTTCGGTCATGGCAGAAACCAAAAATATTTTCGCTCGTGTCTCCTCTCGGAAAGAAGCGGCAACTCTTCCGAGAGTATCATTGCCTCTCTATATATAGCCGTTCGGAACCGGCGTTAAACTGTAGGTCCCATATGTCTGTGTATGATTTGCGTGCGCACCATAGGCACNGAGGTCACCATGTCCGGATACGGGCAATAAGACTGAGGAAGGGCGAGAGTTTTAAAACACATATAACTTACATTACAGCAAATTACTTATACTACTTGTAATAATTTAGGTTGTTAATCAAAAGGACCAGTTACCTTTAGCGCAGTTGGGTTGGTTCGTTGCAATAATTTTATATGTATTATTGCATATGTGTTTATATTGTGTTGTTGGTGAAATTCTCGTAACACAAGTAAGTAAAATAATATATAAAAAATTTAACAAGAGTAAAAACTGCGTTTAATATTTATTTCTTTAACTTTATGTATACAGCGTGTTCCAAAAGTATGGACACACCTGATTTTCTTGGAAAAAAGCGTGCTAGAAAAGAACGTAAATAACAAAAGTTTTGATAAATCCAACGGTGCACATAAGAGTGACTTCGAATTTGACCTTGAACTTCAAGGTCCTTTGCTTGCAAGGAAGCTTCAACCTTCAAGGTTATTTG
>NW_014566315.1:0-1644 GCF_001313825.1 Dinoponera quadriceps | reverse complement strand
TTAACGTTGTTTCGTTTTATTTCCCCGCGCGAGCGTAACAATATATTAACTATAGAAAGAAATGTATCAACCCAAAAGAAATAATAATTAGCCGTAGATTAACAGCTCCTTGTGAACATCATTTGATATCGAGATTGAAGAGGAAACGGAAGATGCTTTGTATAAATGAAAAGAGGTGATAAAATCTTGGGACAAAAGTGAAAACGTGTTGGATTCTCACACTTGCATGTCCAACTCAATTCTGTCAGAAAAAACGTGAGGTATATTCTAGAAGAAAATCGTAATTTCCGAAATAATTAAAATAAATCTGCACTAAGAAGCGTTGTTCTGTGAGCATGAACTTTCAAAATCCTCTGAACGTTCAATCAAATTATTTAAGCGACAATCTGTTAGCCGTAACGCCCGGTAATTAGCGATTCAGTAGCGAATAAGTTATATGTCTGATGTGGTTGATTTGAGTTGCACAAGTAAGCGTACTAATCGCAAGATTTATGCTGGCGCTGTGGGAGCAAGCTATCCAAGAAGGTTCACTTCTCTTTGTGCTGACAATTGAAGTATTCTTTATAGCTAGGCAAATTCAAACAGAGAGGAAGCTGGCGGAAAAACTGATCCAGAAACTGTACGATGTTCTGAGAATCGGCGACGAGATCATGAAAAATATAACAAAAACTAACAAGTCCATGGATGCTCCGCTCAGATATTATAGTATAAAGTGTTCACCTTACATCACTATGTGATTTTTACTACGGTTTCTGTCTTAGAGAAAGAGACCTTCTTTTACGAAGATTTGAAGCTACCATACCAGATACCAGCAGCTTTTTCTAAGCAATCTTCCTTGACCCGGACTTTCGTGCTGGGTAGCATTCTGATAATGATTGGCAACATTCACATCTTTCTGAAAAAATGTGGCTTGTATATATACACTACTATAAGTATTTGCCCACCCCAATTTTTTCGTTTATTTAAAAAAATCCGCCAATTTTAATAAATTTAATGGCTTTGTTTACTTTTTAAATGTCAAATATCAGATAATTAAGAAATAATCAAACTGAAAGAGATGTTTTATGCACGTCGATATACTTATGCTGATTAGCATGTTTCCAAAGTTTAGACTATCTTCTTTGTTTACGTTTCTCCTTGTGATATGAATATTGTCTCTGTTTACTTTTTATATAATTGAAATGGGATTAGTTGTCACTTTCGGTCCTCGAATATCTAGTTTCCTTCCAAATCTCGAAGAACAAACACCCATTTATTATAACGAGTTGTCCGTGTGAATATCGTTGAACAAACTTGAACAATGCCAAAATCAAAAGAACTCTTTCTTGAAGTGTGTTCTTTGATTATTGCGCACCACCAAATTGGCAAATCTAAACGAAAAATTTCTGTTGAAATGAACATACCAAGGCGAACTGTTAATTACCAGGTGTAGAAGTTTAATACCGGATTTTTTTTGTAAAAATTACACGTCTGTTGTTTGAAAATAATAAAAAATATTTTATTCAAAATAATGTCCATTGCTATTTATATATTTTTCCCACCTCTCTGGCAGTTTATGAATGCCGCGCCAAAAAAACATTCCTTCTTTTGAAGCTAACCAGCTATCGAGCTATTTTCGTACATTTTCATACGAATTGAAGCGTT
>NW_014566314.1:0-424 GCF_001313825.1 Dinoponera quadriceps | reverse complement strand
TCGCGCCTTCTCGTAAGAGAAGGCGACCGAGTTACCGATTTTTTGTTTCGTGCGCCGTTTGCGCACGAGACATAACCCGCGGCTATTATATCTTTTTTTTGAGTGTAAGAACACGTAAGCTAGAACATCGGACGACAAGCAGACAAACTGGGAATGGAGCTGCCGACAGAAGTCAAGGACAAACGAGAGCAAGGGCCCGGAATGGACGGCTAGAACGAGACGCGGAGGGACGGGGAGACCTTCGCCCGGACGGATTGTCAGCGACAGATAGTGGGATGGCCACCTTGCGTTAAGAAAGGCGCAAGGTCCCGCGACCCGGTCGCAAAGCAGGCAGGGAAAGATACCGTGGAAAGCACGCCCGGGAGCCCTGTAAAATACTGCGAACCTAATAATCGCCGAATGCCGTCCCGGGGAAAGAACAAGC
>NW_014566313.1:487-694 GCF_001313825.1 Dinoponera quadriceps | reverse complement strand
ATTTGAAACATTTATTTTCGAAAATGCATTGTATTCGAAATCTTTTGATGACTAAGTTAAAATGGGACATCCTGTATAATAATAGGAAGAGATATAAATGTTTAAATATATGTATATATATTTCAAGTATTACTATTTCAAGTATATAAATTACGAACATTCAAAACGAAATGGATAATAATTCCGATAACTATATTCACTTGCATA
>NW_014566313.1:0-287 GCF_001313825.1 Dinoponera quadriceps | reverse complement strand
ACTGTGTTGAATATGTCAAATTTTGTGTTAACTAAGCAGCATTTGCGGGAGGTTTTAGTTTTCTGCTTTAATTGGAAGAAAAGTGCAGCTGAAGTGCACCGAATGCTTGTAGAAGTTTATAGTGACAATGCTCCAAATGATAAATCATGTAGGGAATGGTTTAGACGTTTCAAGAATGGTGATTTCAGCTTTGAAGACAAGCATCGCTCTGAACCTTCAAAAAAATTCGAAGACAAAAATTTGTAGGAATTACTCAATGAAGATCCGAGTCAAACGCAAGATGAGTT
>NW_014566312.1:0-564 GCF_001313825.1 Dinoponera quadriceps | reverse complement strand
TATATGCGCGTATGTGAAATAATTTTATTGCATTACCTGCGCTAGTGAGAAACCCTGTGTTTAGCCAAGGAAGCAGAATATAATATATAATGCCCTTATTGATGTGCAACGTAAGGTTAAATATTACCTGATATTACAGGAAGTTGGATATTGTGTAATATCAATTTATTATAACGTTCAAACTCACATATAGTTAATTAATTAATCGTTTCACGAACAATTTCAAGTATTGCTTCATCTTTGAGAGACTGTTTTAGAAAGTTAACTTTTTTCGCGATATGTGATTAACGAAACGTCCAAAAGTTTTGAATTGCAAGTTTATTTANAAAAGTTTTGAATTGCAAGTTTATTTATATTTAGTAAATTGATAAATAATTTTTCAATACATATACATTTTTTGAAATATGTCATTATCCTTTTCTTCACTTACATACCTCGAGATCATCTGGATGACGAATAGACACAATAGGTATAAAAAAAGCCCACACTTTAGTAATAGGATAATATTTGTCCGTCACTGTACGCAAATAGCACCAAAATTTATCTGAAAAATGTGCACATATA
>NW_014566311.1:0-476 GCF_001313825.1 Dinoponera quadriceps | reverse complement strand
CCGGCCTGCCTGCCTAACTTGCTAAAAAGCGAACCGACTTTTTTCCTGAGATATTTGCAATGGGTGGATACACCCATTCCTCTATCTATGTGGATGCCAAGGTACCTAACTGATTTCTTAATTTGAATCTTGATATTTCCTAGTCGATGATCGGTGGCCTACTCGCAAGGTCAGACTTTTTGGCCCTGATCGCTTTTCGTTTTCGATCGGCAAACGCTCCTCCCCGTCTGCCTATTGGGGCCCTTTTGACAAGGTCGCTTTTGAGGATAATTTCCTCAGTCTTTCGAGAAGAAAGCTCTAATTTGGCAGGGCTGCACCATTTCCCTATTTCGTCGACTACTTCCTCTGCTTTTATTTTTATTTCTTTGCGGTAGTCACTGCTGATTAATACGAGAAGACCATGCGCGTACGCTAAAAACTTATCCTCTACTCTAGCTTCCAGATCCCTAAGGAGTCCGTCAAACATGAAGTTCCAA
>NW_014566310.1:0-731 GCF_001313825.1 Dinoponera quadriceps | reverse complement strand
GACGAAAGGGTGTACTTCTCATTGACAGAGAACCCAAAATGGCGTTCCCAATACGACAAAACTCGCCAAATGTTTGTACATGGAAAATGCATTAAATTCCATAGGAGCCTAAATGATGTCTAACGAAAACAGCTCGCCGTTAAAGATATAGATCACGTCGCGGAAATCTTAAATTAAAAAATAATCCGAACGCGCGTTTAGTCCGGAAACTNTATGAGATAGTTTCCAGCTGTACGATTACCGTATTTTCTTCCTCTCGCGGAAGAGAGTTGCCGTGTAAGCCGAAGTACCCTACCACGCATATGCTGCTAATTAAACATAAGACCTGAATGAAAGGGAAGACACAGAATGCTGGAAAGAATGGAAGAAAAGCCAAGATGCGAAACAAACGCGCAACGAGAGAACCTCCCTCGCATACTGCGGTATGCACGGTACAAACTCTGATTAAAAAAAAAATGAATGAAGGAACAATTTCTTACGGAGGACTTGTACGTACGTGAAATGATGCGGCTCTCGCGATGAACATCTCTGTACGCGGGCATGTGTGTGTGATGTAGATAAAAATTAAAAAATGCAGGCACATTGAAGGAGTACGTTCGCAAAGCGAATTCGCGTCATGCGGATAAGTTCAGGACACTAGGAGAAAGGGGAAAATGTAAGCGGGCATAGTGGGCGCGAGAATGTAGATGATGTTCGTGGAAAAAGAGCAACTGCGTGTTCCCATCGCACCT
>NW_014566309.1:0-430 GCF_001313825.1 Dinoponera quadriceps | reverse complement strand
TCTGGAACCACTTACTCATCCCACCTGGAAATACCTAGACGCAGAACATCTCGCGGACAGCGGGATATACTCAAACGAGGATCTTACGAGACTCCGCGACCACATAATGTTTCCTGTGGAACAGCCGACGATCGTACACAACTTTGCTAAAGCTGCAGCAGGCCACCGAATACTTGTCAGTGGCATCTCCATCGCAAACCTCCTAGATGATGACGCGCTGAGCCTGATCACGGAATTCACCGCCGCAAGATTGTTCGGCGGATTCTTTAAATTCGGAACAGTCAGTGCTGGATTTATAGGCATATGGATTTTGGTCAAAGGAATCAAGCTGACAACCGGCACCCTCATACACGGATATGCTCTTCACTCCGTTTACGAATGGAGCGTGCACCTCCTAGGAGCATTGTTCTCATCCATTACGAACCTATTA
>NW_014566308.1:0-1849 GCF_001313825.1 Dinoponera quadriceps | reverse complement strand
CACATATTTCGATATATATTTGTTTATTTATCAATCGTCTGACTTTTTCGATCGGAATTTGCTTAATCCCATTCAATGTTAATTCAAATTACATTTATTTTTATTTTTTAAATTGTCAGTACAAACACACAAGCCGACGAAGGAAAATTGAATTTACCAAGTAATACAAATGAAGTTATACAGAGTCTCGGAAAGAAAAGTAATAAGCGTTCGTTTCGTAATGCGCACATGGGAAAATATGCAAGCCGTCCTTGTTACGGTTTGTCGAGGAGAGGCATAATTGACAAACCGCATTTGGAAATTACCAAAGTCTGCTCTATTCCTTTGGCCCCGCTTTGAACACCTATAATTAAATGTGATAATGATAGAATTCATTTGCTGGAAAAATTATTCTTAAAGACGATTGACAAATTGATTACCTTCGTCATGACACTTTTTATATATCTCTATGCCCTTTTCCAACCGGCTCGGGTCGGAAATAGTATCTATAAGTCCTTGAATAACTGCTTCCTTCATGTACTCGCCTCTCTTATTGAAAACCTGTAATATATTATAGCATGATTTACTATTACATCGTATTAGTTATGAAAACTAGAGGGACTATTTTGCGTATGAATCGTTATGATAACATGATTAATTTTATGAATAAATAGCTAATTTGTTTTACATCCCTTACAGAAATTTATTACTGCAAAGCCAGATATTAATTACTTATTTTGAATATTTAAGACACTGTTATTAATAATATTGTTGATAATTCGTAATGATTAAATTATAGAGCTCGCAGCGATCCCAAATATTTCAGTGCTTAGGATTGCAGTGATTAAATATTATCTTATCATTAATGTGAATATTCAATACTCGCTATAGGAAAAAAATTTATATTCACACATGTTTAAATCATAAGTAATTTTCACTTTTACTTTCGTATAAAAAGGAAATAACCCGAACGTATTAGTATTATAATCTTTTATGAACATTACTTGAAAAACATTCATAATATATTGTTGCAAAAGTTAATGAAATTTTTTCTTTCAATAACCTTACGAATTATTCACGAATATATAAGAAATCTATCATTCCTTTAGCGTTTATGTTAATGTCTAACGATGGATGTGTACGTTAGTAAAATAATAGCTACTTAACTACAATGCATGTGTTAAGGATTTCTATTAATTATTATGTATTAAATATGAATATACGTACACCGCCATCTTTGATACCGGCGCATACAAGTGATTCAACAGTAGGGGAGCCTGCAACGCATAAGGGACCAGAATGTTAATACAGTTGCTAGATATCGAATTGTAATTGCTATAACTAGGTGAATAAATTTGCTACAATAACGTTGCCTAATCTATCAAACATGCGAAACTTTTGATAACAATGTCGAAACAGATGTGAAAGGTTGTCAACAATACAAAACGATGAGCGTTTTCTTGTAAGGAAGAGATAGTACAAATTTCAGCTTAGGATTCTTTTTATAAATGTTCAAATATGTGACATTATGGTTAGAAGAATAGTCTTTTCACTTCTTGTATTATATTTTATCATGGTCATTCCGAATTTTAATACTCACCTTTCGATCCGTCGTATTTTTTGCCGCAAATATCTAAGCTGGCCAAGAATTTATGATGCCGTTCGGGGTTATAACCGTAAGTCACCGTCTGGAAGGATTAATTACATCCAAACATATAACAGTTATTCTTTTTGACTTAATAATTGAGTGAATTTATGATATAAGTCAATTGATAAACGAATGAATCTTTTAATAGCAACAAGTAAATGGTTTCTTAATTATTATATTGTGTATCAAATAGAATTTTCATGGAGAAAATTCTATTAGGTT
>NW_014566307.1:354-628 GCF_001313825.1 Dinoponera quadriceps | reverse complement strand
CCCACTGGGAAGGTAAGGTTCTCCTGCCTTGTAGTCATAGTTAACCGTCGTGGGTAGGAGAGAATTTTATAACCTCTCTCTCACGGGCAGGTTTCTTATCGAGGTTTTCCTTCTTCTAGGTCGGCTGCTAAAAAGCTGACGAACCCGACCTGCCCGGGGAAGGGAGCATTGGGGGCGGCTCCCACTCGCCCGTCCCGGGGATCCTTCCTCAGCTGAGTATTTAACGGCGCCACCCCCTCCCCCCACAGGGTGGAACCACTCAGCCTCCAGAAAC
>NW_014566307.1:0-231 GCF_001313825.1 Dinoponera quadriceps | reverse complement strand
GGTTTCTCAAACCGCGCCTCGACTTGAGAAACCGGAATGCACGGGAGAGGCTTTCCCACCTCGCCACCAGGACTCCCGCCCCCCCCGACCGTGGGAGAGGTGCCAACACATGACTGAACACCTCAAGAACCACAGCCGGTGGGTCAGGTACAGGCGTCACCGTGCACCCAGCGCCCAAACCAGGCGAGAAAAGGTGTTTTAGGCGACATTTAAAACTCCTTCCACCTAATG
>NW_014566306.1:367-1032 GCF_001313825.1 Dinoponera quadriceps | reverse complement strand
TTGTCTTGATGAAAAAACACTTTCTTCTTAGCCAAATGCGGCCGTTTTTCTTGATTTCTTCGTTCAAACGTTGCAATAAGTTCGCATAATACTCGCAGATGAGAGTTTCTCCATTTCAAGATAGTCAATGAAAATTATCCCACGCGCATCCCAAAAAACCGACGCCATGACCTTGCCTGCAGATGAAACGGTCTTCGCCTTTTTTGGAGCCGATTCTCCCTTTTGAGTCCATTGTTTTGATTGTTCTTTTGTATCGGGTGTGAAGTGATGGACCCATGTTTCATCCATGGTTATGAAACGGCGCAAAAATTCTGCTTTGTTGCTGTGAAACTTCGCTAAACACTCAATTGAAACATTTTCACGACACTGTTTTTGCTCGAGTGTGAGCAAACGCGGCACCCATCTTGCACACAGCTTTCTCATGTGCACATTTTCAGATAATATGCGATGTACCGCACTTTTTGAAATGCCTACTATGTCTGCTAGCTCGCGCACTTTCAGTAGAAGATCATCCAGTACTGCTTTGTGGATTTTCTTCACCATTTCTTGGAGTTGTCACCTCATTTTGTCGACCACTGCGATGCTCGTCTTGGCAGCTCGTACGGCCTCGTTTAAACTCTGCTACCCGATTTTTTACTGTTGTAAACGAAGGAGCAGACTCACCC
>NW_014566306.1:0-239 GCF_001313825.1 Dinoponera quadriceps | reverse complement strand
TACTAAACAACGTGGCGTCTTCAAACTTGAAATATATGCTTTATAGATTGTGTACTTTCTAATACAGTGATATTTTTCAAACAATTATCGCCACCTCTAGGTCAGGTCGGGTATTTCAGGGACAACCCTCGTAAATAACATAAATGAAAAATATTAAAACTATTTTTTAGTTTATAATTTAATGTTAATTAATTTAAAGTTATAATTCGATGTTTTTGTGCAATAAATTTAATGAATAT
>NW_014566305.1:0-1102 GCF_001313825.1 Dinoponera quadriceps | reverse complement strand
CATAGATATTTAATGTTATTGCTATACCATGAAATTTGTGTTAATATCTAATTTTTGTTTTTATTAATGATGAAGTACGTTTCGCTAAGTTTAACATACTTTCTAATCTTCTTAATCCCTTACAACTTTTAATTTTAGATTTTAATTTTAGATATCGCTTGATGAAGATACCATGATGCAATTTTTTATAGTGCAAGTTCTCCAGCCTGCTCTGCATAACGATGTTGAATTAAGGGTACCACCTGTCGNTATCTAATTTTTGTTTTTATTAATGATGAAGTACGTTTCGCTAAGTTTAACATACTTTCTAATCTTCTTAATCCCTTACAACTTTTAATTTTAGATTTTAATTTTAGATATCGCTTGATGAAGATACCATGATGCAATTTTTTATAGTGCAAGTTCTCCAGCCTGCTCTGCATAACGATGTTGAATTAAGGGTACCACCTGTCGTTCACGAATACGACCCGTTTTATGCTTCTCTCATTTATAAGAAAGGTGAGAACGTGTTAACGTCACAATATAGTCATAAGTATGCTTGTTGATCAAACGTAAGATGAGGAAAAAGTCACACCGATTAAATATAATTGGGAGCAATCGTTCGCAAATTGCCGAATGCAAACAACACAAAATAGAATATATTTTATTAGTTGGTCAATTTGACTTTGCAATTAATTATTTTCTTTGACACACGAATTAATAGAATTTAATTACATTAGCTCAATAGAAAGAATACACACACACACGCGCGCGCGCGCGCGCGTACATAATGGGTGTAACATAGATGTAGTGTTTTTTTTACATTAGTTTTTAAAAAAATATTCAATGTAAAAATATATAATTCATTTTTGACGCGTGCTATAAGGAATGAAATATCTTCATAACCATAGATTTCAAGTTAAGATCGGCTCAGTTGTAGCTTTGATGTAGTTAAGTGAATTTTTAACTCATTTTTCTCTGAAGTTAGAATATATGTTCTTTAAATGGAAAATTTAAACTGGTAGTGAGATACTTCTGAATTACTCATGTAATCTATATTTCATATAAAATAACATTCAGATTGAGGTAAAATAACATAAACAAGCAAGATTATGTAAAATAT
>NW_014566304.1:0-414 GCF_001313825.1 Dinoponera quadriceps | reverse complement strand
CAGATGTTCGGACTCTCTTGTGCCCTTCTCTCTTGATCAGACTCTCTTGAGCCCTTCTCTCTTGATCGGACTCTCTTGTGCCTTTCCTTCTTGATTTTCGGACAAGGAGGGGGTATCATCCGTGGACCCAATGTTTTCTTGCAAAAACACCCCAAGTCCCTGCCTTGGCATTCGCCCAATGCCCCAAGGGAAAACCACGATCAAAAACCGTGGGGAAGGCAGCCTTCTCAAAGAAGTCCAGAATTCCAGATGTGCAGAATTCCAAGTCTCCAAATGTTCCACCAAAACTCCAGACATTTCATCAAGAATAACTAAAATTAACAAACAAAACACCGCAATAAATTCCTGAAGATTAATATTTTTATAACTAAATCAAATACCACATATAAGGCTCAGCAAAAACTATTATTGGAG
>NW_014566303.1:0-738 GCF_001313825.1 Dinoponera quadriceps | reverse complement strand
GATCGACCATAGACTTTCATCAAGTTCGTTAAACGCAAACTCGCGTTGGATTACTATACATATGGGAGGTCTCACTGGAGTAGTATAGTCTAATATTTAGTATATATAGTCTAATACTTTTCGCACGCAGTTATAATACTTGTTTCACGTTGTCTATTTTGCAGAGAAAATTTGTATCAATCAATCGGCGTAAAGTTCTGACTGCGGGCTCGCTAGCTACGTTTTATTTTTTACAGGTTCACGAACGATATTGCTGCGTTCGGACATACAAAAACGCGTTGTTTAGTTTTCTCGCTTGCATATGTGCTGACGTTTAAACGCGTTACTAACTTAAATTAACGTTGTTAGGCGCATGTTGTCATTCTCTATTATCGCCGCTTTTTGGTAGCTTTTTCGTCGCTGTTTCGGATCGTTATCCACAAGCGGGCCGTTCAGCGTTGGATAGTTCGACGCTAGTTTTGTTGGGTTGAGGTAGGTCGTTGCGGCTGCTTCTAAGCTGATCGGTCATCTTTTCTAAAGTTGCTGCNGGACGTAGCTCAGGATCCGTCTGTTATTTGCTACTTCTGCGTCGAATTGTTACTTGCTATTGCTTTTCACATACGTATTCTCCGTTTCTTGCAGTTTGTAGATGGAGGAATCCTACCAATTGTTGCGTCGGCCGAATAACGAGACGCGTGTTTGGAATCTCACAGTGCGGGAGAATAAGGCGAAAAAATATACACTTTTTGTATAAAACTA
>NW_014566302.1:297-1054 GCF_001313825.1 Dinoponera quadriceps | reverse complement strand
GTCAATACGGGGGGTGCGGCAGCTATTCATAACGCAATTCATGCAGTTTAGCGGCGACAGCTCCAGATGAATGTGCTTTCCACCGTGAGCAATCGCGGCATCCATTGGGCAGATAATATTTCATCGCCAATTTATCATGTAAAATATTAATTGCCGTTCCGGTCGACACACCTACGGCCTTTGCTACTTCGCGCACTTTCGTTCGTCGATCAGCGAGAATCATGTCGTGGACTTTTTGAATGATTTCCTCGGTAACCACGTCTGCCGGGCGTCCTGGTCGCTCCTCATCAAAAACGGATGTTCGCCCACGTTTAAATTCGTTGAACCAATATTTAACTGTGGCCATAAATGGCGAAGTGTCCCCATAAACAGCATCCAACTTTGCTTTTATCTCCTCGCATTTTTTCCCATCCNTTACCGAACGATACTGCTCTTTTTCCATCTTAGCGAAAATCACGAAACACGTCTTACTCGAATGACTGCCAAATCCAAACTAACCTATCAATCAGTCTGTAATTTGTTTTGCCGTCGTTTGATAGATGACAGCACACGATGATAACACAACTTTCCTCAGGAACGCCCTTTGTCGTCTAACACGAATAATTATTGAACCGCCCCCGTATATATATATATACCAGGTGTAGAAGTATGAAACCGGAATTTCCTTATAGATGATACTAGCCATCAGTTTAGGGACCGTAAGACCGCTTCTGCAGCGCCATCATCTCCCTCTAACAGGTGACGAAGATTTTCAACA
>NW_014566302.1:0-205 GCF_001313825.1 Dinoponera quadriceps | reverse complement strand
GATTTGAGGACAGCATTGGTTTTTTGTTATCATTTGAAGAAAACTGCTGCAGAATCGCATCGAATGCATGTCGAAGCTTACGGTGAACATGCTCTTAATAAAACACAGTGTTTCGGTTGAAAAAATTCAAAAGTGATGATTTTGACGTGAGAAACAAAGAGCGTGGGAAACCACCGAAAAAGTTAGCAGACAACGAATTGCAAGC
>NW_014566301.1:0-1272 GCF_001313825.1 Dinoponera quadriceps | reverse complement strand
CTTTCTCACTTCGCCTTCTTCCTCGTTCGAACTGCTTCCACTCTCCGCATATTTCCAAACGTTTCCAACGTTCACTCACGTGCATATCACGGTAGATTATATAAAAAAAACGCACTTATACGATATCGGCGGTCTCCCGGTTTGTTTCGACACTTCCGAACCTCGTAGTATATCGTTACGAAAACTCGAGAAACGGTTAGTCCCGATACGCGGCCAGCTTTGGGCTGTTACGCGAGCGTACTCGACAGGTAATTACTGCCGGCTAATTACCACGTTACACTTTAATTAATGCGGTATTTCGTTCGACACTACCGATACTGCGGCACGCGATTAAACCGACGTCGTACTGCGGACGAGTACGTAAAGGGGAGCGCGTCTTTTCACGAGTCGGCCATTTCAATAGAGTGCGTCGACGTCACAACATGGCGTACACACTGAACGTGTACGAACCTGCATGATGGATGTACGATCACGACCGATCCACGAATACCAGTCGGCGTCAATCCCTGGTAGTGATTAGAGACGGACTGATCTTTCCGAGACGCCGAACTGACACGAAGTGCCGGCCGGCGTAAGTGGATCGCGCGAATCAAAACAAATAACCATAAACAATAAACAAGCGCGCGTCGGCAAGTAACGAACCAGACTGTTTTACCGTCCTGCATGCACACACACAAGCGCGATAGTGTTTTCGTTCATCTGCAATGACAAAGAGGTATAGATCGGTCACAGAAAGATTGCGACATTTCTTTGGGCGAGTTTCCAAATGCATGTCCAATGGGAGAATTTATTTTTTAGTAATTCTCAAGAGATTAATTTTCTTGTCAGGTACGAAATGTGTTGCGAGACTCGCAGGAAGAAAGTGTTGCAAGCTTTCTGACTATACGTATAATATATCGATCAAAAAGAGATACTGTATAATCACTTTGTTGGTCCGGAACAGCAGAAAATTCCTTGACCAAGTGTGTAAATGCGTGTGTGTGTTATACTGACGCGCCAACACCGTAGCGTAGCATGCATTGCGAACGAATGACTAACGTGAAGTGCTCCATTTAACGAACAGTCCGCTTCGATTATCGCAGGCGCGAAGTCATGGCGTACACACAGCATCGCACGTATTCACGCGTTACGGTTTATTGACGAATTTCAGTCGACGTGTCCGATTTCCCGCGACGACAAACGCGAAGTACACAATCTCGTGGAATTAACGCGAAGTGCCGGAGGTGAATGTCAAGTGACTGCGTGAATCGAAACGAGAAACGGAGTGTGTTG
>NW_014566300.1:0-415 GCF_001313825.1 Dinoponera quadriceps | reverse complement strand
CACCACCGCTGCTTCTCTCACCCTTTCTTCTCTCTCTTGTCGCTATTATTCGCGTTCCTCGTCAGCTGACTGTTGATCGGTTCTATCGCTTTCCATCATTCGCCACCGCGTGGCTGGCGCTTCTCGTCTTTTTCTACGCCTCGTCGAGCGACCTCCTCCTATTTGGATTTCTAAGTTTTCGTCCTCGCACTCACCCTCTCGCCCCCACCATATCGCCGTAAACATTGCGTGCATCAAGAGTGACGTCGAGGGCACATTGTCCGGATCATCGGGGAGACCGGAATATCCCGCAACCACCTTCTGCGTCCTACCCTGTCTCCTTCGCCTCCTCCTCCGAGAAACCCCCTCGATGACACCGACAAGGAAGCAAGGGTCCGCTCATGCGAATGGCAATTCCGGCACAAAGTTCAGGACA
>NW_014566299.1:0-362 GCF_001313825.1 Dinoponera quadriceps | reverse complement strand
ATATTTGAGTTATTCTAATCTCAAAGTTTGAAGCAGTACATTTTCCGGAGTCTCAGAAAATCAAAAAATTATCATAGAAAATTTTGGACAAAAAGGTGAGAGTGTTCCTTGACTCATTCCAAGATATTTTTGTTCTTAGGAATTTTTTGCCAAAGTCTATAGTTTTCTAGAAAAAAATTCCTGAAGTTGAAAAACACAATTTCTCAGTTAGGCCGCCATTTTGCTTCACCAAAAAATTTTCAAGGCACATCTAACCATACCAAATCAAATTTTAGACCATTATTCCACCATCTTAAACAGTTTGAGAAGTATAAAAAAATGTACAGAGGTCGAAAAATCGTTTTTAACAAGAAATCGGATCG
>NW_014566298.1:0-585 GCF_001313825.1 Dinoponera quadriceps | reverse complement strand
TTGCATTAGTTCACGTTTTCTTATGTAGAATAGAAAGAAACGCTCGCCGGCTGAAATCCGCGAGGCTACCGCCTGGAAATAACGTAATAAAGGTGAATATATCAATCGCACTCGCCAGCTTGCATCCGTTCACGATTTAAAGTAAAAAAACGCAAGATACATTCGACATTTACGTTATTTCGTCTATTACACGCAACCTCGCATTTTTCGTCAGCGGATGGATTTCTCTTTTATCTTTTCTCGTGGAACTAGCGTATTTAGTCGAACAGATTCAAGCCGAAACGTGAATTTGCATTAGTTCACGTTTTCTNGAAAGAAACGCTCGCCGGCTGAAATCTGCGAGGCTGCCGCATGGAAATAACGTAATAAAGCTGAATATTTCAATCGCACTCGCCAGTTTGCATCCGTTCACGATTTAACATAAAGAAACGCAAGATTCATTCGACGTTTACGTTATTTCTTCTATTACAAGCAAACTCGCTATTTCGTCAGCGGATGTATTTCTTTTACCTTTTTTCATGGAACTAGAGTATTTTGCCGAAAAGTTTCAAGCCGAAACGTGAATTTGCATTAGTTCACGTTTTC
>NW_014566297.1:316-1101 GCF_001313825.1 Dinoponera quadriceps | reverse complement strand
CGATATTCCGACACTTAGTGCGGATATCAATTGTGCCATAACGTCATAAATGCAACCGACACCCAGACGACCCGTGTCACGAGACGGCACCCAGACGACCCGAGTTGCAAGACGAGACCCAGGCCCCGAGATCCAAAAGTATTTTTACATCAACGAGTAAGTACTCAGCATCCTTTATACTCGTTCTCATTAGCTTCGGTTCCTTCATTTATTAACATCCCGCCATATCATAGTGAGCACCCTACCTGGAGAAGACAGGGCCGAACCCCTCGCATTAGCTCAAAGAAACCTGCTCGAGGTTAGCGACGACGCGCTAGCAGCTCAGCTCAGGGCCTTCTCTGAACTTCTATCCTCCGCCGAAAGTATCCCACTACCAAGCTCTTCAGACGGGAATACTTCGTCGATACCTCCCCGTTCCCTTCTCGCCCCTTTCTATTCGCCTGATCCCCCACCAAGCCCTTCTCCCGAGACACCCTATTGCCTTTTACCACATCACACTCTTTTTCTCATCACCCTATTATTATCACTACTAGACTTCACCTCCATATTCCCTACTGGGTTACTTCAACTCACCGTCGCGTTCTCCGACACCCGACCTACTATCCCCAGACTCATCTCCATCCCTATCCGATTCTACTGTTCCCCTTTCCGGATCACCTACCCTTAACTCCCTCCCCTCAAGATACTTCCCCTACTCGCTCAACTTGTGACCACACGCCGGCACCACACACACACGATTAATTTTGTAATACATCGCCGTGTGTCGTTTCTAACTGAAATTTCGG
>NW_014566297.1:0-219 GCF_001313825.1 Dinoponera quadriceps | reverse complement strand
CTTTCCCCAATTATTCCGCTCGCGGTCTCATCCCAGGTAAAGGGTTTCAGTACCCTGACCTAAAATAGGACCACCCTGCGTACGCTCGCGTCGGAGTAAAGCGACCCTTTTGGTCTCTGACTCGTACCGCCGGTATAAAGGTACGTTCGAGACTCGCGTTCGCAAGTGCAATCGTTGCGTTCTCTTCCAGGACGTAACACCAACAAAAATATTTATTTG
>NW_014566296.1:0-201 GCF_001313825.1 Dinoponera quadriceps | reverse complement strand
GGGTTGGTGATTGTGAATTCCTATCGGGGGTTAATAAATTGGAAAAGGCTCTGAGCTATGCGGCTAAGGTGTCGTCGCCAGCCTCGTTTAAGTCTCTAACTTCAAGCCTGAGGGCCTCGAACCTATCCTCTTCACGGAGAGTGTTCACTACAATACGGGAGGTATTAATATGCGAAGGAACGGAGCAAACTTGGGTGAATA
>NW_014566295.1:0-679 GCF_001313825.1 Dinoponera quadriceps | reverse complement strand
GTCGTAGCTCCTTATAAATATCTGCTGTGTTCATGCACTCATTATCTTCCTCACTGTTAGATAAAAATTGAACAGGTAGTTTTTCACACGCAATGTTAGGTACCCTTGCGAATCCACTGACGATTTCGTTGTCACCTTCTATAATCTCGAAGTTATTACTGCCTATAAAAATATCATGCAAGTATTACGATATAAACCACACCTTTCTTTACATATAACTTTATCGGGTTAATTTTCTCGGAAATTGTCGTGATCAAAATACAAAAGCAATTTACCTTTTTGTATTATAAGAATTAAATTCAAATCATCTCTTTTCGATACTTTAGTAGCGCGGACAAATTTAACATTTTCAAATACAATCGGTATGTTGCGATAATCAATGCCACTCAACAAACCAATCATTTGCCAAATTAAAAAAAGATAACCTGTCGCCGGTAGCAAATTTTTTCCATNCTCTTCGTCAGCGGTTGTAATACTGACAGTTCTTTTTCTACTGGAAATTATGTGCTCTTCTATGTACTGATAGACATAGTAATCGTCGGTATGATCCCATCTGTAACATTTGTAGACCGAAAATAAATCAAAATCATTTTTTGTACGTATGTAATTAAATCCACACACATACATACATAACAAGAGGAGATATCATTGGTGTCCCGCGACTAACTGGAAATTGCAC
>NW_014566294.1:0-465 GCF_001313825.1 Dinoponera quadriceps | reverse complement strand
ATCGAAAAATGTTAAAAGAAGAAGGGTAAATTGATTATTACCATATTTTCTCAAAATAAGGCTTTATCACTGTGTGAAGTCAAATAATATTAAAAACAAAGTGTGACCCGACCTCCGTCGATCGGTGGACGTTCGTCCCGTCCCGGCCGACGGGGTGGTCGTTTCGGTTCTCCGGATGACCGTGTTCGGTAGCGGTGTTTGCCCTGGCGTAGCTCGCCGGATTTCCAGGCGTTCTTAGATGTGCGAGTGTCGGTACAGGAGCGAGTGAGCGAGTAAGTGAGTGATTGTCTGGCAGAATAATGTTTATTAAATTATCTTCCGCGGCTGGTTACATGATGTTCTGACGGGCCGTGCTTTAATCTCGGTGGTTCACACCAGTAATATTTGGATGACAATATTGGCGACGGAATCCCGTATTGACGTGGTGACGTCGGCCCGTTGTTTTCGTTTTCCGGAACTTAGCGG
>NW_014566293.1:0-381 GCF_001313825.1 Dinoponera quadriceps | reverse complement strand
TTTTTATTTCCGAAAAGGCAAAAACGCGTCTCGAACTCACAAAAAGATATGCGCCGTGTACGCAGAGAATGCCGTAAGCAAAAGTGTGTGCCGGAAGTGGTTTGTGAAATTTCATTGCGGAGATTTTGATCTCCAAGATTCTTCTTCTGATCTCGAAGTTGATCTCAAAATCGCTCTAATCGGCCAGTCAATACTGATGTCGATAAAATCAAGATTTTAATCGACTCCGACCGGCATTTGACGGCTACAGAGATCGGACATTACCTCAACATTGACCAACCAAAACTGTTTCATTCACTGAAGCTTGGGATAGTAAACAAGCTTGATGTTATGGTGCCGCACGAACTGAGCGAAAAGAATGTAATGGATCGAATTTCAGCT
>NW_014566292.1:0-468 GCF_001313825.1 Dinoponera quadriceps | reverse complement strand
GCAAGATTCCAATAATTATCGTATATTAATTAGAGCTCTATTTGTTCACAGGATCGAGATGCAGCGGAGGAATATAATACAAGGCACTTCACACGTCTAGAGATTCGCATGGAAATGTGACATCAAATTCGTATATTTCAAAAGTACAAAAAAACAAGACTTACACTACGGACGGCTGTTACAAGGCTCGTGCGCACGCAGTAGAGGCTCGGTGTGAAAGTAGTAGAACTGGAACTCTCTGCAACGTTGTTTAAACTCACCTGAGTTTCCGGGAGCGTTTGTAAAAACCGCTCAGGGAGCAGACTAACTAGCCTTGTATGAGGGAGCGAGCCGCTCTAGAGTAATACTGAGTGTCGAATTATAAAAGCCAGTGAATCAAAATGTTAAGTACTGTGACTCGAAGAATGAATTATGCACTAGGGCTGCAGCGCACGGGTTTATATACCCTTTGGCAACAAAGGCGGGGAG
>NW_014566291.1:0-517 GCF_001313825.1 Dinoponera quadriceps | reverse complement strand
TTCGATATGGCCAAACACTAAATTCGGATCTCTACTGTCAACAACTGGACCGTTTGAAGCTAGCGATTGACCAGAAACGGCCAGAATTAGCCAACAAGAGAGGTGTTGTGTTCCATCAGGACAATGCCAGGCCACACATTTCTATAGTGACTCGCCAGAAACTCCGGGAGCTTGGTTGGAAAGTTTTGATGCATCCACCATATAGTCCGGCACCAAGCGATTACCATGTTTTTCTTGCATTGCAAAACTTCCTTAGTGATAAGAAATTGTCATCAAAAGAAGATTGTGAAAATCGATTACTAGAGTTTTTTGCCAATAGGGACCAATGCTTATATGAGAGAGGCATTATAAAGCTACCTTTAAAATTGCAACAAATTATAAAACAAAACGGTGCATATTTGACCCAAATCGGAAAATCCAAAACATATTAACCGTTTGACTGCTAAGCGATTCTGGCGAGAACGTTCAAAAACTGCGGGACATATTTTGACTTGATGTTGTCAAATAAAACACTCTC
>NW_014566290.1:0-642 GCF_001313825.1 Dinoponera quadriceps | reverse complement strand
TAGGGAGAAAACTAGTTTGAACCGCTACAGAAGTGGTCCGGCTGGAATTTTACGAAACACGAGTAAAATGTATCTGTATTTTGTATCTGCTAAAATATTTTCTATAGTACGTATTTTAACAAAATGCGCAGGAAAATATAGAATCTATTACTAACTTTTAGTAAGAAATATGACTGTTTTTCATTGGTTTTCCACGAAACCAATCGTTTCCTACCGTGTTTTAAAACGATCTCATTCAATAAGTTTTATTTTGAAATTATCCTCTTTTATTTTAATTTACCTAATCACATGTNTGTTTAATATAAAACTGCAATGAAAGAAAAGTCTAATATTCCTTTAGCTTATTTGTTTTCAAGATACTTTTCTTTCCTAAGAAAATGTTCATTGCGACTTTAACGATCATTGATAAGAAATATACTGCAATTATGATACACGCTATTAAAAATCCGTAAACATCGATCAGATTTGTCTGCCACCACGGCATGTCCATGGTTGGAGAACGTAAAACGTTTGGACCGTTGCGGATCACGTATTCTGTCCAAAAAATCGCTACTTCTCGCGCTGTCATTGGTCTATCCTTAAAATATAAAGCTTCGCGTTTCGCATTCTCTCTAAAGCCAAAGAATTTCAAGATGTCAATAA
>NW_014566289.1:481-690 GCF_001313825.1 Dinoponera quadriceps | reverse complement strand
AAAGCAGATTATTTCAATCACACTCGCCAGTTTGCATCCGTTCTCGATTAAATGTATGAAACGCAAGATTTATTCGACCTTTACGTTACTTCGTGTATTACACGCAATCCCGCACGTTTCGTCAGCGGATGGATTTCTTTTACCTTTTCTCATGGAACTAGCGTATTTAGTCGAACAGATTCAAGCCGAAACGTGAATTTGCATTAGTT
>NW_014566289.1:0-201 GCF_001313825.1 Dinoponera quadriceps | reverse complement strand
GCCGCCTGGAATCTGCGAGGCTGCCGCATGGAAATAACGTAATAAAGCAGAATATTTCAATCACACTCGCCAGTTTGCATCCGTTCACGATTTAAAGTAAGGAAACACAAGATTCACGACATTCAGGTTATTTCGCCTATTACACGCAAACATGCTAATTTCGCCCGAGGATGATTTCTTTTAACTTTTCTCGTGGTAATA
>NW_014566288.1:1535-1929 GCF_001313825.1 Dinoponera quadriceps | reverse complement strand
TAACTGCGCCAACTGGTTTTTGCTACTCGGCCGGTAAAACAGATCCAACGGCGCCAACTGGATTTGCTACTCGGTCCGTAAAGCAGATCCAATTGCGCCAGAACCGGCCTAACCCCTCTACTGAATTGCATGTAATCATTGATATTTAACGTAACAATACTTAAACAGCGAGGCGGTAAATTTAATGTTACGTTTTACATAAAGTATTCAGCTACCAAATGAAGAATTTATTTCTAAATTACTTAAATCCATTTGAAAGGCGTCTTGTGTTATTTACAGGCATCATATGCCTGTGACTTGAGAAATTATATGATAAGAAACGGTTTCAATCCATCCTCGAAGCTAATGACGACTTAACATAAGTTGTGTCTGTATTTAAATAATTCTCAAATAG
>NW_014566288.1:0-1476 GCF_001313825.1 Dinoponera quadriceps | reverse complement strand
TAACTATAAAATTTTCTTCTTGGGGAAATTATAAAAATTGCTTTTCCTTGACAAAAAAATTTGATTCAGTTTCAAACAATCAGATACAAGATAGCACTTGATTATTAAATCATATCGAAACAATTTATGCATATTTGGGTGTAATCGATTCTTTCAGGCAGTAGTTTATGGTCTAAACGATGAGCGATTACGAATGCTTAAATGACAACATAGCGAAGTGCAGCGAAGAGTTAGGCGGTACAGCGAGTANCATAGCGAAGTGCAGCGAAGAGTTAGGCGGCACAGCGAGTGAGTGTTAAAATCCAAAATACCAAAAATATTATGGAAATATTGGTTAAAATGTAACATAAAAGTAAAACAAATAATAATAAGATATAACAATTATAATAATATAATACTAAAATTTCGTAAATATATGAATATTATATTGCGACCTATATAGATATTAAAATTCACGATGACTCCTCTTATAATCAGGAAGAATATTATTGTTCTGTACTATTAACAATATTTCGTTGCTCGGAAAATACTCTTAAGAGTTTCGCAGAATTAAGAACTACATATTTGGAAATGTTATATATCATACAATATCATTGTAATAACGTTGCATTTATGATTTCTTGCTAATTGGAAACGCAATGATACATTAAAAATAATAAGTTTAATTTTAACGATTTTATAATATGACGGAAGTAAGAATTAAAACTCTCGTATATTTTCTATATACATTTCCTCTATATGCTGTGTAATCTATTTCAGATCCTTAACTCTAACGGCGAATACATAAAGGATGCAGCAATGCAATCATTTGAAGATGCTATTTCCGACGCGAATACATTGGAAAAAGCACGAGGGATGTTCACCAAATGTTACGATGATGGTAATCAATTTTGTTGCCGTCTTGAGGAATAATTTTTGCAATTACTGAATTTCCTTCTAATTGCAGCGGTTCAAAGTCGATCCACCGGTCGGGAACAGACGATGAAAATTGGCAAGCGCACCTTGCCGATCGTGCTTCTCTTTGACAAGCTATAGTGAAAACGACTTGTATATGTTCTTCCATACAGTATATAATACANTTTGACAAGCTATAGTAAAAACGACTTGCATATGTTCTTCCATACAGTATATAATACCAAATGCGCTTTTAACCTTTTTATTCATGGTGCTTTCACATGGGATTATTTGTATAAACCTATTTATTTATTAGTTCAAATTTTTCTGTTGAAATGTATGTTCGTAATAGCGATTCAATAAAATGGGATTAAACTAAAGAAACATTCGAAGCTAATTCCTATCATAAAGGACAATGACCTTCTGTATAATTGTGCAGTAAGATATTACTGAATTGTTTTAATGCTATAAAAAAGTACATTTGTATAAAGTTCAAGTTAATTAAAATAAAATTGTCAATATAAATTTATGCATGTAAAAAGCAATTCTTCATTTCTCTCGTGTAATATTTACCTTAATATA
>NW_014566287.1:0-545 GCF_001313825.1 Dinoponera quadriceps | reverse complement strand
GAAATAGCTCGTTAGTTAGTCTGTGTCCTTCAACAAAAGGTAACTAAATTCCGTACCTCGGGAAATTCCGTAACGCGATCAAAAGAGAGCGATCTCTCGCCTGAGATGTCCCGCAAGATGCTTTATGCGGCGGATCGGAGCCGCTCAACAGCAGTTACCCCAACGCGCGTCGTTTTAACGAGAAAGCTCTCTTGCCCGGCGTCGTTAAACGAATCTCGCCGGGTTTTCCGTTTGGGCGCCAGCCGGGTCTTCCCGACAGTGGTTACTACTCCCGGCCGATCACGTACAGTTCGATCTAGCTCTTTGCCAGAAGCAGTTTCCACGAACAAACATACGAGCTCCTGATGCGGTTCAATATACAATATTCAATGCAATTCCGACAATAATTCTGCAACCGGTGATTTAAAAAGGCGACCGAGTCTCGTGCCCGAGTCTCCGGGATCCTTACGTTCGAGATGCTCTCGAGCACGGCCCTTGTCGCCCTGCGATGGGGTCCCTAAATCTCGTAAGTCCGGGCGGCCCTACCTTCCGGGCTCCCCGGACCT
>NW_014566286.1:0-1533 GCF_001313825.1 Dinoponera quadriceps | reverse complement strand
ATCGTTATTATGATTTGCGCAGTATAACAGTGTAGCATGTCGAAATATAACTCATTATCTGCACGCACGTCTGAATAACGCATTTGGATAGCGTGGTAGAAGAAAAGTTACATGTACGACAGTTCAAGCTGTTGTCAGCTCTTTTGTTTTTTTTGTGGTGTTCATCCTCCGCTGAGAAATTATATTATGGATAAAAAACGACTGATCGTTGCATGTTGTACACGAGGACCATTAAGCGTTCGAACGATAGTCGCATCAGTTATTTTAATAGAACTGAATTACACAGGTGGTAACGTGTTTTAAAAGAAATAAAAAGAGGAAGAACATTGGGGCTACCTTGGAGGTAGGGCCGCATGTCTAATAATGGGGGATAATTTTCATAAATGCAACAATGCGGTGTCCACCGTGACATACATGTGACTAGAACCTCAAAGGAAAAAAAAAACTTTTATTGATTTGACTCTACGTTGATCTTGGTTACGGTGATGGCCAAACAAAGATGTCGTTTAAAACATATGTGCATAGAAAATCTGTAGACGTAATAATTATATAATAAATAAGATATATTAGATAGGAGTCTGCAATCAAGTGCCTTTCTCGAAAAAAATGTAGTATCACATATAGTACGGTGTAACGAAACAATGGAAAAGACAACAAATGTAAGTACAGGTTAGAGGGAGATTTAAACTCTGTGAAAATGCTCAAATTTCTCAGTGAAGGACAACGGCAAATATGTTGGACATGGTTAATTATTTATGATATTTTCCTACGTAAAAATATTTTAATACGTAATATAATAGTTAATGAATAAATAAGTCTCTATGACATTTTATTCAATATAAGAATAGGTTCTGTTACTTCTTGCAGATGTGCAAATATCCGATTATACATTCTTCGATAAGGTATGACCTGCCCTTATCGTTTACATAAATTTTGCTTATAACAGTTTCGAAATTGTCACCCCTTTATTACTCTAACCATAGTATGATTTCTGTTGTATAACAGATTTAAATAATCTCAATACATTGCATTCAATACAGATATATATGACGCCGACGCTTTCATGATCTAAAATCAGGTAAAACATATTATTATTCGCAAAAAGATGCATATATGTACATGTATATATACAAGCGGTACATTTAGTAACATGCACTAATATTAATGTGGAAAAAAGTAAAAAACCATATAATTATGGAAGAAGAAATAAAGTAGTAGACTTACGCTTGTGAAGGCTTCTAACGATAAAATTGTCATTCCTCCCGCTGTGAGAGTGAGTTGTTTCTGAGACCTCATGATAAAAAATAATATATTTTTACTGAGACTAGGTGACATGTTATACCATAAAGATTCGTATCCTGCATCGCCGAGTGATCTACTCTGGGAGCAAAATAAAAAGAAAATAAAATAAAAAATGTTTGACGTAACCTTACACATTTATTTAGCAAAAAAATGGGAAATAATATTTCTGTAGCTTATGTGTGCCCTGATATATCTATGGTACAATACAAAAAAGCAATATATATCATGGAT
>NW_014566285.1:0-538 GCF_001313825.1 Dinoponera quadriceps | reverse complement strand
ATCCATACTACCCTACAGGATATTACCTTGTTTCCAAAAAAACTAATTACTATATTATATTATTAATATATTATGCATTATTATTTATGTATTATATATATATTTTGTTATAAATATTATATATTATAAATTATGTATTATATATATTATATATATTATATTACATATATTACATATTATATTATTTAATCATCTGCAACAAAATGGAAACCAAGAAAGTCCGCCATGTTCATTAGTGCTNGAAGAATACTAAAATAAAAGCAAAAGATTTTCAATTATGTAATGTGAACATTGGAACAGTCACAGTCACACCTTAATCATCTCAGTCACACCTCAGACAACATTGTGATGTCTTAAGAACATTTAAAAACTTCTTAGAATAACAAAAACGTCTTACTAAGTTTTTGGAAGGAAGTTTCTTTGACGTCTGTAAGAAGTATCTATAAAGTCTAGTAAAAAGTAATCCATTATTTTTGTATCAAATAGGAAACTTTATTTAACATAGTTACAATGATCCGATTTAGGTCAAATATGCACC
>NW_014566284.1:0-578 GCF_001313825.1 Dinoponera quadriceps | reverse complement strand
ACTTCACCTCCATATTCCCCACTGGGTTACTTCAACTCACCGTCGCGTTTTCCGACACTCGACCCACTATCCCCAGACTCATCTCCATCCCCATCCGATTCTACTGTTCCCCTTTCCGGATCACCTACCCCTAACTCCCTCCCCTCAAGATACTTCCCCTACTCGCTCAACTTGTGACCACACGCCGGCACCACACACACACGATTAATTTTGTAATACATCGCCGTGTGTCGTTTCTAACTGAAATTTCGGTTTTTATGAAATATTGTAAAATTTACCTTTTCTGTCAATAAATGTTAAGGTTGCTAACTTAAAGTTCCGTTCTATTTTCTCACCATCGCGCAATCACCACCCTTTCNCTTTCCCCAATTATTCCGCTCGCGGTCTCATCCCAGGTAAAGGGTTTCAGTACCCTGACCTAAAATAGGACCACCCTGCGTACGCTCGCGTCGGAGTAAAGCGACCCTTTTGGTCTCTGACCGGTACCGCCGGTATACAGGTACGTTCGAGACTCGCGTTCGCAAGTGCGATCGTTGCGTTCTCTTCCAGGACGTAACACCAACAAAAATATTTATTTG
>NW_014566283.1:0-465 GCF_001313825.1 Dinoponera quadriceps | reverse complement strand
CGGAGATTCGCGTCGTGAAAAAACAAACGGTCGGTTTCGCTAGAAGAGTCGGGGCCGAGAACACTCGGCGGAGACGGCGAAGGCGCCACCCCATTTCCCGCCAACTTCTTCGTTGCGACTCGTGCCTTACCCCCCCGGATCTTATAGACTAAGGTTCGCTCGCTTGGTTGCCCGCATGCAACCCGGTTTCGGTATCGCGAAAGACCCGGTGTCCCTTTCCGTAGGGTGGCGTGTCGAGCCGAGATCGTGTGGCGGTGACGTGACCGAGAATACTCGGTGGAGACGGCGAAGGCGCCACCCCGGACTTGTCGTGTCGCAGTTCCTTCGGTCGCAGGCCGGCGGGGAACGAGAACTCCCGTTGGAGACGGGGTCGTCCCAGGCACGGATGTCGAGTTCGGCTGCGTACGCGCAGCTGGGACGGCGAACACACCGTTTCGGTTCCTCGGCAATGTGTGTAGCATGTCG
>NW_014566282.1:0-1161 GCF_001313825.1 Dinoponera quadriceps | reverse complement strand
TTACACCTTTTACCTACCTCTTTTCGAGATTATTAAATTTAATTTAATTTAATCCGGCAGTCACTGCCGCCAAATAGCGGAAGTATTGTTATGCAGATTAACTACCAAATTTCAAACAAAATAAGAATCTCCTCAAGGATCAGCCTTGAAGGCTCCGTGACTTATTAGCGCGCGAAAGCCTAGTCCCCGCATCATTTTACCATTAATAAAAAATCTTATAACTCCCTTCATTTTTGTTACTGTACTAAAATTCAAAATTGATCTGATAATTCCGCACTTTCTGACTTTGTCCCACCGATTATGCTCGGTGTAAGAGATGGGCTATGTTATACGATTTTTAGATATAAGGTTCGATTCAGATAAACTAATTTTTACCGCTCCATGAGACCGGATGTGCCTGATCCGTCTCTTGTCTTATCTCAGTAAACTTAAGAACACCGTGGAGCACTAAGTCCGTTGATGTTCCCATCGAAAATGCTGACCATCGCAGTTACAAAAAGAAAAGAGAGACTATGACGAGCTTATAAGTAAGGGCCTTGTCTGCAAGAGGTTAATTACATTTCCAAGTCATTAGTCGTCAGTTGTCAATTCGGTCGGTCAGTTCTTAATTCTTAGTTTTTCGAGTTTAATCCGGCAGTCACGAATTTTCTTAATTCAGTACTCGTGACTTCTCGAGTCAGTTCTTTTTTCAAGCTCTATCAGTGCAGCCGTGCTTCACAGTTAGTCATTTCAAGTGAACTCAAGCCGGCCGCCGCTCTCTCTCTTCTTTCCAAGGCGACGTAATTCACTCGACCTATTACTGTTTCGTATTAGCCGACATCGAATGTAAGTTAATATTATATTATTGTTATTTCGAGGACCACTATCGCCGAAACAATACTGTCCCGTTGTAAACATTCATATTATCTCGTCGCGACATAGCGAAAAATAAATACTATTGCTATCTCAACGTGAAAATTATCAAAATTCGCCCAAACAAAAATAAATTGTATATCTATTTAGTTTTATTTGGTTTCTTTAATAATCTTATTTATTCCGCGATTCCACTTCAAAAACACGCGTATAGAATTCCCATCTCCCCTCTCGGTTTAATAAGCTGCTCAGCGTGACGAAACCTCTCCCGCCGCGCGTGTCGCGGACCATCTAGGACGTGACAATATA
>NW_014566281.1:0-1501 GCF_001313825.1 Dinoponera quadriceps | reverse complement strand
TTTAAGTTGTGCAAGGGTAGAGGGGCTTACGTTTAAGCTTGGGATGGGAAATATAAGAGAGCCTGCTCCACTCTTTTGCTAGTCCAGCTCCCCACTCTCGTTTTACCGGAGAGAGAGAAAGCACGAGGTTAGAAAGTGACAGACACCCAAAGTTGCTCCCCCACCACCTCTATATTCATCTCAAGCTCTTCACTGGGTTGCGCGGTCTATTATATACGTCTATGGCTACAGCAGCAACACAGAGAGCAGCGTCCGTGGAGTTCTTGAGAAAATATCGTCGAGGTGTCGTCTATGTATTATCGATGTTATCATATTTTTACAGAATAATATCAATCTTTCTTCTTTAAGATACTGTATCTGTTCATTTATTTTCTAGATATGCGAAAATATTTTTCGAAATTGGTGTTAAAGTATATTATCAACATGTATTCATTGTCTCCACAAGCCAGTCTCAGTTCAGAGTTAAGAAAAATTTTAAATTAAAGAAACACGTTGAGTACGCTAAGCTATATGAAAGGTACATCTTTTTTAAAGATTTTTCAGTATAATACTACCCTTACAGCATACGATATCCTTCGAATGTTCTGTGGACATCCTGTGGATGCCCTTAGGATATCCTCAGAACATTTTTCAGAGATGTGTTGCCTAGGTATTGCCTTGCATTATAACAATTCTAGTTTTACATGCTTTGAACGAGGATAATGAAAGGTGCGCAGAAGTAAAAGAAAAGGCTAAATTCACAAGCTATTCAAAAAATTCACAAGCTATTCAAAAAATTCACAAGCTATTCAAGAAATATTAATTACAGAAGTCACCTATTTACGACAATTGGAAATCTTAGTATAGGTAAATTTCTATGTAATTTTAGTTGCAAGTTATTTACAGTTTTATCATTAACATGTGTGTGTTTATGTGTTTATGTGTGTGTGCGTGCGTGCGTGCGTGCGTGCGTGCATGCGTGCGTGCGTGCGTGTGTGTTGTGTGTGTGTGTTTTTTCAGTTTTTCTTGCAGCCTACTCTCGAAAGAAGTGAACCGGTGACCTGCCAAATCGTGCTGCATCCGTCGGAACAAACAGTAATCAGAAGGAGCTATGTTTGGCGAATACGACGGGTGCGGTAAAATATCCAACTTGAGCGTTTCCAAATAATTTTTTATGACTTTTGCGGCCGAGCGTTATCATGCAGGAGAATAACTTTGTCATGTCTTTGCTCGTATTCCGGCCGTTATTCTGGTAATGCACGGCTCAAACGAATCAATTGTAGCCTATACAGATGGCCCTTAATGGAATTGCTAGGTTGTAGCAGCTCATAGTATACAACACCTTTCTGGTCCCACCAGATACACAGCATGACCTTCGAACCATGAATATTCGGCTTTGGTGTTAATGTTGAGGTCGATGGCAAAGATTGACCGGGCATAGCGTAGTATTTTTTCTTCTTGGGGTTATCGTACAATATTTATTTCTCATCCCCAATCACAATCCGATGTAAAAAACTCTTTC
>NW_014566280.1:0-637 GCF_001313825.1 Dinoponera quadriceps | reverse complement strand
TCGCAGGATCTCAAGTAAATGAACATGTACGTTAAATTAATCGGAAATTTATATAATTGAGCGGTCCTTTTTTTCCATTACGCCGAAAAAAGCGTGTCTAAAATGTGACAATATGTAGTAGAATAAAATATTTCTTTTGTCTGTAATATTTTTATATTTCTTCAAAGTATTCGCCTATTAAGCCTTAAAGACCACTTAAATTCCTCTTATAAAATATCGCAAGACCTTAAGTAATTGAACATATAGGTGAAATTAATCGAAAACTATTTTAATTGAACGTCCCTGTTTTTTCCTTACTGCATAAAAGAGTAAAAGCCTTGTATAATAGACTATACAGAGTAAAATATTTCTTGTAGTTTTAATTTTTTATCTATCTTTTAAATCTTTCAAAATTTNATTAGAAAGTGTTCTCTGTTAGAAATAATTAAATATGCATATGCTAAATATACTTAACCCTTTGCACTCCTCTCAGGGGACATCGTAATTCTAGCATATCACTCGGATGTCCCCTCTGAGGGGATATTAACCCTTAGCTGTCATTCCGAGGTCAAATTGACCCCAGCGACCTTTAAATTTCTGTAATCAGCTCAAAATTAAAAAATGGTCTATGTGACGCCATCTGTTGTCAGTTGGAGGT
>NW_014566279.1:0-396 GCF_001313825.1 Dinoponera quadriceps | reverse complement strand
TTATCGTTATCGTTATCGTGGCGACGATATCGATCAATTCAACGCGTACCCCCCGCGAAGGAGCACGTGTTCGAAAGAGCTCGCTCGAAAAGTCTGACCCGTCGCTCGCTAGGGCAAGTCAGAGACGACGTCCTTGTTCCGTAAGCGCAGTTACCGCGTGGCTCTTTTGCCCTCCGTAGAGCGCGTTTCTTACGCCGCCATCGCCGCACTTTCGTAGCCCATTCAAGTAATGACGAGTTTAATAATCGTGCGTTCGTTACACACGGCGTACAGTTCCAAACATATCATTTTCTCTATAACCATGAACAATGCGAGCAGAGTAAAGACTCGGTCGTCGTACTCGTCAACGTACGGGATCACCGTGTCGTTGATGACCAGGCGATTAGCGCGAATATA
>NW_014566278.1:0-395 GCF_001313825.1 Dinoponera quadriceps | reverse complement strand
ACACACACATTCACACACACAAACACACAAACACACAAAGAGGTGTAAATCCGATCGTGCAACCTCCACCTTGGGTAATGCTAATGCCGGCGGTACCGTAACTTTCAACCCTCATAACTCGAAAAGTACTGATTAAAAAAACGTACTGATTAAAAAAACGTACTGATTAAAAAAACGTTTCATTATAGCGTTTTGGAAAGCTCTCGAGGTAAGCTACAAGAATATGCATTTAAAAATGGAGGTTTCCATTTAAGAAATTAAAGGTGATCTTCACGTGATCTTCAAACGACTATCCAAATTCAAACCAATGACACCATCTTATGTGCCCCTCGTAGTCACAAAATTTTTGTCTGAAACATTTTTCTCTAAAATGTCGCGTTTACGAAAAAATCGGG
>NW_014566277.1:0-1738 GCF_001313825.1 Dinoponera quadriceps | reverse complement strand
GTTCCATGAGAAAAGGTATAGGAAATTAATACGCTTGCAAAACTTGCGACTTTGCGTGTAATAGGCGAAGTAACGTGAATGTCGTGTGCATCTTGCACTTCTTTACGTTAAATCGTGAACGGATGCAAACTGGTTAGTGTGATTGAAATATTCAGCTTTATAACGTTATTTCCGTGCGGCAGCCACGAGGATTTCAGCCGGTGAGCGTTACTTTCGATTCTACATCAGAAAACGTAAAATAATGAAAATTTACATTTCGACTTGAATCTTTTCGAACAAACACGCTAGTTCCACGGGAAAAGGTAAAAGAAATCCATCCGCTGGCAAAACTTGCGTGTTTGCGTGTAATAGGCGAAGTAACGTGAATGTCGATTGAATCTTGCGTTACTTTACGTTAAATCGTTAACGGATGCAAACTGGCGAGTGTGATTGAAATATTCCGCTTTACTACGTTATTTCCATGCGGCAGCCTCGAGGATTTCAGCCGGCGAGCGTTTATTTCGATTCTACGTCAGAAAACGTGAGGTGATGGGAATTCTCGGTCCGCTTGAACTTTTTCGACATAATACGCTAGTTCCATGAGAAAAGGTATAGGAAATTAATACGCTTGCAAAACTTGCGAGTTTGCGTGTAATAGACGAAGTAACGCGAGTGTAGAGTGAATCTTGCGTTTCTTTATGTTAAATCGTGAACGGATGCAAACTGGCTAGTGTGATTGAAATATTCAGCTTTATAACGTTATTTCCGTGCGGCAGCCACGAGGATTTCAGCCGGCGAGCGTTACTTTCGATTCTACATCAGATAAGGTGAAATAATGAAAATTTACATTTCGACTTGAATCTTTTCGACCAAACACGATAGTTCTACAAGAAAAGGGGAAAGAAATCCATCCGCTGGCGAAACTTGCGAGTTTGCGTGTAATAGGCGAAGTAACGTTAATGTCGATTGAATCTTGAGTTTCTTTACGTTAAATCGTGAACGGATGCAAACTGGTTATTGTGATTGAAATATTCAGCTTTATTACGTTATTTCCGTGCGGCAGCATCGAGGATTTCAGCCGGTGAGCGTTACTTTCGATTCTACATCAGAAAACGTAAAATAATGAAAATTTACATTTCGACTTGAATCTTTTCGAACAAACACGCTAGTTCCACGGGAAAAGGTAAAAGAAATCCATCCGCTGGCANGGCCAAGTAACGTTAATGTCGATTGAATCTTGCGTTTCTTTACGTTAAATCGTGAACGGATTCAAACTGTTATTGTAATTGAAATGTTCAGCTTTATTACGTTATTTCCGTGCGGCAACCTCGAGGATTTCAGCCGGCGAACCTTTATTTCGATTTTACATCAGAAAGCGTGATTTGTTGGGAATTCTCAGTTCCGCTCGAATCTATTCGACCAAATACGCTAGTTCCATGAGAAAAGGTAAAGGAAAACAATACGCTTGAAACACTTGCGAGTTTGCGTGTAATAGGCGAAGTAACGTTAATGTCGAGTGCATCTTGCACTTCTTTACGTTAAATCGTGAACGGATGCAAACTGGCTAGTGTGATTGAAATATTCAGTTTTATAACGTTATTTCCGTGCGGCAGCCACGAGGATTTCAGCCGGCGAGCGTTACTTTCGATTCTACATCAGATGAGGTGAAATAATGAAAATTTACATTTCGCCTTGAATCTTATCGACCATACACGCTAGTTCCACGAGAAAAGGTAAAAGAAATCCATCCGCTGGCGAA
>NW_014566276.1:0-443 GCF_001313825.1 Dinoponera quadriceps | reverse complement strand
CACACTAACTTTTTCATCTTTTAAATGTTGTATCTTTTACAATGACTTTTCTTAACAATTTACCACTATTATTAATCCATCCGAAAACCAAATTATATTAATAATAAACTGTTTTATTCAAAATGCCCTAAATTTAATCAAGTTGTTAGAACTATTTATTCATCTCCTTTCAATTACTTAAATCTAAATTCCCCTCTCAACACACTTATATAGTCCTATCCCAGATAAAGAGATTAAGTTCTTTGACCTAAATATAGAACCACCTAACGTACGTTCTGTGATCGGAGTAAATGGGCCTCTCCGGACCTTGATCTGATCTGCAGACCTACCAGTACGTTAGGACTCACCAGTGTGCGAGTAAACAATTTTGTTGCGTTTGTCCTCTTATAGGACATAACACTTCTTTGCACATACTTTAAAATGATGACGAATATTATTTTAAG
>NW_014566275.1:0-319 GCF_001313825.1 Dinoponera quadriceps | reverse complement strand
TTATTTAAAAACTGGCGCACAATAACAGCAAAATATGGCGCAGCACCATCTTGTTGAAGCCACATTCGTTGTCTCGTTGCTAAGTCAATATCCTCTAATAATGCTGGTAAATGATCTCTCAGCAACTCCAAGTAACTTTGCCTATTTACATTACCTTCAAAAAAATAAGGTCCAATTAAATACCCATTTACAATACCATACCACACCATAAGGCTCCATCGATTTTGATGATCAACAGCTCTAAACCAATGCGGATTTTCAGTTGACCAATAATGAGCATTGTGCGTATTAAGTTTTCCGTCACTATAAAACTTAGCCT
>NW_014566274.1:1418-1691 GCF_001313825.1 Dinoponera quadriceps | reverse complement strand
TCACTGAAAGAAATTTCGAAAGTACTACCCGCGGGAATACCATCTTATATTCGTGAGCATTTTCACTTTTGTGTTAAGATCTTCATCTTCGATCCTTTGCTAGAATTATTTATACATGTCTTTATTTCTACACGAATCATTATTACAACATTATTAACTGAAATTGGACGTAGAAAAATCTTTCACTAACGTTCTTCGAATATTCGCAGCATTTAAATATTTTATATGCAGAGCTCCTGAACTTTTACTGCTTATCATTTACATAATATTCCG
>NW_014566274.1:0-1359 GCF_001313825.1 Dinoponera quadriceps | reverse complement strand
TTCATTTACCAATTTTCCTTTTTATTCCTTTTCGATCTGGGTGCTCTTCTACATTAACGTTTGTATTTTATTTTAATTAATTACTATTAATTTTTTTTTCACTTTTACCGACTGTAAGTTTATTTTCATCTATTTTCGTATTGTACTTTTACGTGACAACCGCCTGTACTTTTGATGCTTATATTTTATATATCGTTACGATAGAATATATTATGTGCTATAGAACGTAATATTCTATTTTATAGGGTTCTCTGTTTTTTTCTATTCTTCGAATATATCAGCCTTAGAGGAACAGATGACGTTACCGACGTTTACCCTTCGGCTTAATTAACGTAGCTTTCCGTAATTAACAGGTTTCCGGGACATTCGACGTCGCGACGAGTTTAGATATTACGTTATAATCTCCTTCCACGGAGGGTTTTCCACATTGTTACTATTTACTCGAGACCGACTAATTGCCAACGCATTCGATACCTTAATTAATATACGCATTTTACTTGAATCCTGCCGCGGTCTTGCGGCTGTGAGCGACAACGAAAGATTGATCGATCAATCAATTGGTCGGTCGTTCTGGCGAAACGGTGCGCGTCTCATCGTGATACGGAGTGGGATAGAGAGACCGTTGGCTTCTCTACGGTGATAATTAACCATCGCATGGCGCTTCCTGTGTTTAACAGCGTGTACCGATAATGTTTATAGCAGCGAAAGCGAAACTATCGGAAACCATCTTTCAGCTCTTCGCTCCTTCTTAATTGAACAGGCTGAATGAGAGGTGTTTAAACACGGACGATTTTCTCGCATTCGTAAAATAACGTCAAGAAACCTCGCGGACTCGTCGGTGAATTTTCGCAGTTTAAATAAAGCGAAAAACGCGCAATTTTGCTGATACGCATCAAAACGAGACTCAAATGAAGAACCCGATAACACTCCAAGTATCTTGACGTATCGACGCTTGACATGCGTCTTGACGTATTCACGCTCGATATGCGTCTTCGCTATTTCCATTCATCGGTTAATGATTTCATCTGGGCGATTTGCAATGAAAAAAAACCGGAGGAGGGCGGAAATGCAAACACTCTTTACATACGCGGGCAAACGCCGCGAACAGAAATCGACTGCGCATTCGACCGACGCGGACGACATGTAATGTGTTTTCTGTGCGAAATGGAAGTTCGATTCGGAAGGTCTTCGTGTCGAAAAGTCATGGAGCACAATTGGATAAAATTTATTGATTTTCCCGATATCCGATATAACGGGAGTTAACGTCAAATTTTAGCAGGGCGCGCACACCGGCCTGGCGGTTATAGGCCCTTCCAATATCTCCCTGCGCGTATTCGATAAAATGTTCATTACATTTTT
>NW_014566273.1:0-540 GCF_001313825.1 Dinoponera quadriceps | reverse complement strand
CAGTGTCGATAGCGCAGTCAGTAAGATATTAATTTCGCAAGCTGATGGTCGTAGGATCTATTCTAATTTATTCCACTTAATTTATACGAGGTCTGTTCAAAAAGTATAGTGAATTTTGAATTTCCGCGGGTTACGCATATTCGATTTTCGATTTTTTTGTGGCGTTATGTTGGTACTCATGTCCCTCACTTATGCCGACAAGTTCGGCCATTTTGAATATTCAGTTTATCTTTGACAGCTGTTTTGCTTGGACGTGTTTTGACTCGTCTTCGATTTTTGCCTATTCCAAAAANCGTCTTCGATTTTTGCCTATTCCAAAAAATGGATCAAAGAATCTGTATCAAATTTTGTGTGAAAAACAAAATTAAGTGCGCGGACGCACTCCGAATGTGGACTGTGGCATATGGTGAAGCTACCTTGAACCGAAGCAACGTTTATCGGTTGTATAAAATGTTCTCAGAGGACCGAGAAGATGTGAACGACGAAGAGCATGCCGGACGCCCGAACGCGTCAACAACAGACGAGAACATTGATGAAGTG
>NW_014566272.1:0-465 GCF_001313825.1 Dinoponera quadriceps | reverse complement strand
TTGTCGTAATAATAATAATATTTTCTCCATTCTTGGAGACAGGGTCGGATGGCTTTCACGGTCCGCCGGCCCGGTGTTTGGGGATTTTCCAGCTGGAGCTTCCAACGGAGGAAGGCCCTCTGCCGGGCCTGTTTCGTCGCCAAGGTCACGGCCCTCGCGTTTAAATCTGCCCGATCGTTCCCGCGGAGCTCCCTGATGCGCTGGTACGTTTCTTCGTACATTTGCGCAAGGAGCTCCGCGGGGATAACTCCCGCAAAAACCGTGGCGGCTGTGTGGGACACGTTTCGTTAGCAGTGGGCGAGTCGGATGGCCATCCACCTCTGAGATCGCCGCATCATACATTTGATGCGGCGGTTGGCCACCGCCTCGCCCGCCCATACCGGGGCCCCGTAGAGGGCCATCTGTGGACTACGCTATTGTATAGCCGCCTGACCTTGTCGTTTGGAACGCCGATATTGGGCAGGA
>NW_014566271.1:0-708 GCF_001313825.1 Dinoponera quadriceps | reverse complement strand
CCATCTATAGGGAAATTCCGGTTTCATACTTCTACACCTGGTAGATAAATGTGGGATACATTAACAAAAAAAATGTATTGTAATATTATTATAATGGAGAATTTAAATCACAGTTATATAATAATTTGTAGTTCATTTCAGGTATATCTAACTTTTTATATATAACAGGTGGGCTAATAAGTTCCCGGTCTAATAAAGAAAACACAACTTTTTTGGTAAAAATAAATTTTATTCATCAACATAGTTTCCATCAAGAGCGATACAGTCACTCCAGCGCCTCTCTAACATTTCTATACCTTTTTTAAAAAACGATTTATCTTTAGTCTCAAAATAGGCGTTTGTTTCGGCGATCACTTCCTCATTAGAGCCAAATCTCTTACCTGCGAGTATCTTTTTTAGGTCTGCGAACAGGTAATAGTTGCTCGGAGCCAAGTCTGGAGAGTAGGATAGGTGCGGAATCAATTCGAAGCGTAATTCGTGCAATTTCGTTATCGTAGCCAAAGACTTGTGACAGGGTGCATTGTCCTGTTGAAAGAGCAATTTTTTTCTTTGCATGTGAGGCCGTTTTTTCGATATTTCCTCTTTCAAACGATCCAATTGGCCTATGTAGAGACTGTTGATTGTCTGGCCTTTTTCGAGGTACTCGATAAACAAAATATCGTGCGCATCCCAAAATACAGACGCCATAACCTTGCCAGCTGACTGTTG
>NW_014566270.1:0-1078 GCF_001313825.1 Dinoponera quadriceps | reverse complement strand
CCACCAAAGAGGAGCTACGAGCGTAAGAAAAATTTTCTGCTTCTACCGGGGAGCGAACCCGTGACCTCTAGCATAGTAGACTGGTGCGCTCTGTACCATAACACGCTCGCGCTCGCATAATAAGGCTATGTTTATTAAATACAAATATATATATCTTGACTTTAAATAATAATATATATACCTTGCCATCCTTCTCTGTAGCACATATATATGTGTCGACACTGAGTTCCGCTGCAAAATATAATGAATACATGTGATTGCTGAATTTCAAGATTTCAAATTCATTTCAGATATGCTATAATTAATCGGAATCAGTTGAACAAATATTGGATTTTTTTTATCATAAACTCTAATCGAGACCCTTAAGAGTATTTTCCTAGGAAACACGAAATATTGTTAATAATGCAGAATAATAATATTATTCCTGACTAAAGGAAGAGACACCGTGAATTTCAATATCTCAATAGGCGCTATCTAATATTCATATGTTTGCGAAATTTTATTATTATAATATTATGTATGTCATATTATTATAATTTGTTTTACTTTTTATGTCATATTTTAACGAATATTTTGAGAATACATTTGGTGTTTTGGATTTTAACACTCACTCGCCGTGTCACCCAACTCTTCTCTGCACTTCGCTACGTTGTCGTAAAGCATTCGTAATCGCGCTCCGTTTAGACCGTAAACCTCTGTCTGAAAGAATCGATCACACCAAAATATGCATAAATTGTTTCGATTTGATTTAATAATCAAATGCTATCGTATCGGATTTTTGAAACACAATGGAATTTTTTGTCAAAAAATAGCAATTTTTATAATTTTTCAACAGAGAAAATTTCATAGTTACACATGGTAAAAGAAGGTTCTCTCTTATTAAATGATTTAATAGAAGAGTGACAATTATAGGACAATATATGGACGACAATGTGACGTCCTCTGATATCACTCTGTTATTTGAGAATTATTTAAATGCAGATATAACTTATGTTACTTTGTCATTAGCTTCGAAGATGGTTTAAAACTATTTCTTGTCATTTAAATTCTCAAGTCACAGGCATACGATGCCTGTAAA
>NW_014566269.1:0-2994 GCF_001313825.1 Dinoponera quadriceps | reverse complement strand
TACTTTCCCATTAAAAAATAGTGTTTTGATTTCACAAAAAAACGCTCACCTCATACCGGTACACCTGGTATTCATTCATTTACTTTCAATTACTTAAAACTGAAATCCCCTTTCAACTCTCTCATATAGTCCTATCCCAGGTAAAGAGATTAAATTCTTTGACCTAAATAAAGGACCACTTAATATATATTCTGCGACTTGAGTAATGGGTCTCTCCGGACCTAGATCTGATCCGCATACCTGCTAGTACGTTTAGGCCTCGCGAGTGCGCGAGTATGCAATGTTCGTTGCGTACCTCTTCCGAGACGTAACAATTGTAACGATAAAAAATTTCGCTCGTAACTCAGATCGGAGGCCTGGCCGATGAGGAGCCGGAAGCTCGCGTCTTCTCGTAAGAGAAGCGATCGAGTTAATGGATTTTTGTTTCGTGCGCCGTTTTGCGCACGAGATACGACCAGCGGCTACTATATGTTTTTTTTTAGTGTTGTATCACTTTAATAAACCAGAACACCGGACGAAAGAAGACAAGAAGGAATCTGAGTTGCAGAAAGGAACCGAGGGCGAAGATGCTGGTTGGTGGCTAGAACGACGCGTAGGAGGACGCGAGGAGATCTTCTCCTGGATAGACAACTGGCGACAGACAGCGGGATGGCCACCTTGCGCTACGAAAAGCGCAAGGTCCCGTGACCTGGTCACAGAGCAAAAAGGGAGAATCCCGCAGAAAGCGCGTCCGGCAGACCTGTTGAACTGCTGCAAACCCAATAGTTGCCGAAAGTCGCCCCGGAAAGAAAACAAAAGTGAGCGTCGATATGACAACACCAGACGTGAAGCTCCCTGGACGCTTGTGATCTGGCCGGGAGAACCAATCGGAGGTAGCACCGATCGGCGCGAAAGATCCTTGCCACGGCTGCCTTCTACGCTAAGTGACGAGCCCTTCTCGTCACTGTGGAGCCCGGAAAAAAATCGAGATGTCTCAGCGCCATAGCAATTGTGCGAAGCTGCCGTACTAGAGGACTGAGATCCCGAGGAATAGCTGCGAACTTCTAGCGGCGAGTGGGTGGGCGAGAACTCTGTACAGCTGCGGGTAAAATAAATAGATTTGCGGAAGAATTATGAGTCGTTTGCTGTCGCTTCCCAGCGGCATAGGCGCGATAAGAGGACCGGGAATTCGAACTCGTTGGAGGTCCGGGGCGTCCGAAATGTGGGTCGCACGAAATTACGAAGTTGGAGGCCACGTCGTCGCTGGGCGACGAGGGCCGTGCTCGAGAGAGTCTCGAACGTAGGGATGCCGGAGTCTCGGGCGCGAGTCTAGGTTGCCTTCTCCAGTCGCCGGTCGCACAGTCATCATAGAGTAGATCTCGGGAACACATGTATCGGAGCACGCGCAGCATTATTGAGTAGAAAAATTGCTTTTGGAAAACTGCTTCTGACGAGCGAGTTAAGTCGGAAAATACAGGATCGGCTAGAAGCAGTAACTACTGTCGGGAAAGACCCGGCTGGCGCCCAACGTAAAACATGGCGAGATTCGTGTAACGACGCCGGGTAAAAGAGCGTTTCAGTTGAACGACGCGCGTTATTTTAGCTGCCGTCAAGCGGCTCAGATCCGCCGCATACAGACAAGCTCATTGGAACATCGCAGGCGAGAGATCGCTCTCTTTGGATCGCTTTACAGAATCTCCCGTGATATTGAATGTAGTCGCCCGTACGTGAAGAACTCAGGCGAAGTAACGAGTGCTATTCCTATGCCACATTCGTCATAATTTATTATCTGTGGAATTAAGTAATTGCCTGCCATTTGCACTAAATCAAATTAAAGTATTGTTATTTAAATGTTAAAACGGTTTCTCATTTATCTCTCTCGGCGCCTCCCCGAAGTGTTCGCGGAATCGGAAAAGAACGTGTGAGTTCCACGACGCTGTACAAGGAGAAACCGAGAGAGATTCGACTTGCATTTAGAAAATTAAAAATTGAGCTGTCTCGACAACGCCACTGCCGCGCGAAGACGGGAGCGAAGGACTCCCGCAACCGACACGGACGAGAATTGCGGTGACAATATACAGGGTGTCCAAAAAGTTTGGAGATACCTGAATAATTTTCCAGGTAAATTATTTTTGAAAAATATTAAGGTCACCCTTGTAGTAACTTTTGACGAGAAATACAATGGTGACCTTAGATTTGACATTGACGATAACCTTGAAGGTTATTTCAAGGTCAGCTAAAATTTTTTAGATAGAAAACCCCTTTTTGTCGTCGGCAATCGAAAAAGCGGGAAATTTTACATCCAAAAACATTATAGGGACATAAATCGTGGTTGACCTTGAAGGTCATTCAAAGGTTATTTAATTTTGAAAACTGGATATCTTCGAAGAACCCAGTTGATGAAAATAGCTTACTTTAGTTTTGTTTAATTGCAATTAGTGGTGATCTCAAATTCANAATAGCTTACTTTAGTTATTTTGTTTAATTGCAATTAGTGGTGACCTCAAACTCGACCTTGTTGGTGTCCTTCAAGGTTATTTCAAGGTCACATTTTTATTTCTAAAAGCCTCCTCATTTGTCTCGGCAATTGAAAGAGCGGAAGTTTTCATACTTTTACCTTTAGCGTTACCCAGGAACAACGGCGGGGACGTAGTAAGAACTGTTTCCTTTGGGGTGCTTGCTTAACGTGAGTCCCCTTGCCTCTCACGTGCATTGATAAACATTTGGTCACTATATTTAACGCAAATGCTCGAATTGTTCTCCGTTTACTTCTTGACAGTAACCTAATTGATGGTAGAAAGCACCAACAGCATTTTTGATGATTTCAGTGGGAATGAGAGCTGATTCATCAACGATCCTTTGCCGTAATTCATCTAAATTTTGGGGTTTTGTTTTGTATACACGATCCTTTAGATAATCCCAATAGAAATAATCTAGAAGCGTTAAATCGGGTGACCTAGCTGGCCTATACAAAACAAAACCCCAAAATTTAGATGAATTACGGCAAAGGATCGT
>NW_014566268.1:0-1125 GCF_001313825.1 Dinoponera quadriceps | reverse complement strand
CTTCTGCTGTGAGAAGCGAGGGACGAGAAATTCATTCGGATCTCCCAACGCGTCGATAAATGCAGTTCTTTTACTAAAGATCGCGTCTTTAGTAAAAAAAAAAACCAATCCTTAAATCGCACGAATGTTACTCAACGACACGAAAATTTCATCTCTCATTCTTTAACTTCCTCTCCTCCCCCCTCTGAACCGTACCTATCGATCGATACATTTGCACGAATAAGAAACATAGGTCATTATAGGGAACAGGAGTAGACGCAGATGTATCTTACAGATTAAACAAAAAATGAAAACTTAGAAGGCAGAAGCGTAGGAAGCATCGGTTGTTTTATAGCTGTTGTATATCTTTTACATTGCTTTCTATCGTTAGTTTATCTAGAAAACGAATATTAACAAAATATATAATCACTACGTCTATTTCTTCTTCTACGTTATCTTAACAGCACCTTGAAATTATTACATAAAAAATAAAAAATGCACGCATCATCTTCGGTGGGATATTTAGTGCTACCGCGTACCTGCGAGATGCAACACTAACGTTGATCGTGATTCTATTGAAGTGTCGCGAGAACCGTAAAATACGACATTGAAGTTTGGACGACCTTTGAAACAAGAATATTTGGTCATAATGTGTAAATGAATCCGCAAAGTATACAGATCTGCATTAGAGATGGGCGATTTTAAAAAGAAAATCCATTTTCTAATCGATTTTGAATCATCATACAACTTTAATCAACTTACTAAAAAAATCGGATTAAAAGAATCAATTTTCTAAATTTCGATTAGAAAAAATTGTATATTATGAGCATTTAAACGTTCCTGTTATCTTTCTTATTTTTTTGTCTTTATAAGTCTAATATATCTAATAAATAAAATGCTAATTATAAATTTGACTATCGAAACGGATTCCTAATTTTATCTTATACAGTTTTTCAATATCAGTTTCTGAGAAGAAAATATTAATAATATACATAGGGGAAATATGAATAAGAAAAATAAAAATATTTGGAATCCATTAAAACATTTTCACCAAAATATTTTTATTTGTTTATTTCCCAAAGATAATGAATCCATAAATAATGAGTTTAAATATAACAAACATTGTATACGTTTTGTTTCGGAATT
>NW_014566267.1:376-578 GCF_001313825.1 Dinoponera quadriceps | reverse complement strand
GGGGCATCTTCGAGCTCGTCCGTCTGATTCCCTCCCTCCCACACGTGAAGTTTTCTGGGTACATTGTCCGGACTCAGTTTGTTTGTGCTTCAATGGCTCCTTTTTGGAAATTGTTCTCCGTGAGCCGGAAAGAACTGCGGAGCGACTGTGTAATAATCAACTCGGGAAACGATGAAACTTGTATCGATGCCTCCTCCCCCCC
>NW_014566267.1:0-349 GCF_001313825.1 Dinoponera quadriceps | reverse complement strand
CCCCCCCGGCAAACACCACGGCCGACTGACCATCTGTCGACCGTCAAACGGCGCATTTGCGCCACGTAAACTTCACATGCGCAAAGCACGCGACAGACACGTGCTCACGGAAACAACAACGTTTGTTGTTGTTGCCAAGCACGTGTCGGAAAAACGGCGTTTTTGCTGTATAAAAGACCGCTCCGCCGTTACATCGGGACCAGATTCCGCCGGAGTCAGCCGGATCGTAAGATCAGAAGCTGCTCCGGATCTCATCCGCAGGTCGAGGGACCGCGACGGTGCGTACGCCGTTGCTCCGGGGATCGTGCGTACGCAGTTTCTCCCGTGGAAATCGCGGGCACCGGATTTA
>NW_014566266.1:0-433 GCF_001313825.1 Dinoponera quadriceps | reverse complement strand
GGTACGTCTTCTCGATCCCCAAGTGGCCGGCCGTCGCATGATCGTGCGACTCCTCGACAGCCTCGCGGCGTATCTCCCGCGGCAACACCAATTTCCACCGATCGAGATCTTCCACCAGCTCCGACACGATCCGATTCGGACGCAGGAAATATAAATTCCCGTCGACGATGCGCCAAGTCGGGAAACGATCCAGGTTCCCGTTCACCTCCCCGAATCGCTTTCGATACCATTCATCGTCGGTGTCCATCATCTCTGCGGCGTTCGTTTTCAGCGGGATCTCGTCGTCGCCCTCGGGAATTCGCGACAGCGCATCCGGGACGTGATGTAACGCCCCTCTGCGGTGTTGTATCTCAAAATCATACTCTAACAGCCCTAACGCCCATTGTGCAAGCCTACCCGAGGGGTTACTCAAATTATGAAGCCACCGCAAGCT
>NW_014566265.1:0-569 GCF_001313825.1 Dinoponera quadriceps | reverse complement strand
TGAAACGCTGAAATATCGATTGGAAGAAGATATTAAAACGTTGAAAGAGAAAGATATTAAAACGTTGAAAGAAGATATTAAAACGTTGAAAGATCAATTTAAAGAGGATATTAAAGCATTGAAAACTGAACAAATAGTAATCGAGACGACAATCAGGCGAAGTATAAATGATCTTCATCAAATCATCGATCCGTTATTTGATAAGATGGGTGAAAAATTNAAAAATACTAATATGATAGAAGTACTTAAACGTATCAAGAAAAAAATAAATAAATAATGGAATAATACAGTTAAATCATTATACACATAGACATCATAAGCATGAGAAGACGATTATCCTCCGTAATGGCGAAGGAATCATCAAAAGTCGGAAAACGGAACAACGAAAAGCAGAGGCTCGTGAATGAACTACACGCGTCAGCGCGAAAGAATTTTCCACGCAGACGTGTCATTGTGCGCGAGTACGACGATATGTGGCAGGCTGATGTGGTAGAGATGCGTTCTTACGCGCGATTCAACCATGGTCATCACTATATACTTACGGTTATCGATGTGCTTAGCAAGCATGC
>NW_014566264.1:0-555 GCF_001313825.1 Dinoponera quadriceps | reverse complement strand
TGAAAGAGCCGCGCTGACCCTGAAGGACGGCTCCTTAATATCTTACCTCTCACTGTCTCAAATCGCACGTAATCCATATAATTGCTGCCAAATGCAACGTGAGTCAGGGACAAGGTTTCCATTCGTTATCGAAGACTTGTTCAGGTTTCTTAATAAAACTTTTATTATAAATTTCTTTTACATACATCTGTCGCCGTTGTTCGACAATCCCCAACTCCCGAAATAATTGCCGTCTCTTTTGTCCGCCCGGGGACGACAATGAGTTTTTATTACACAAATTGATNAATTGATTAGTCTCATCATTCTGCGCATAAAAGTATTAGGATAACCGAGAACTTAATGTTTTACAAGATATTTTATATTTTATCAAAATGTTGAAATTTCCAAGTCTTATAATACCAAAATTCTGAATGAAAAGATATTTGGTTATAATGTTTGGAAAGTTCTCAAAGTAAGCAACAAGAATATGTAATGAAAACTACGGTGAATTTGCAATAGTCGTAACTTTTATATGACTTTTAAACGAATATTCAATATCAAATCAATAACACCAAC
>NW_014566263.1:0-2395 GCF_001313825.1 Dinoponera quadriceps | reverse complement strand
ACTTACGGTGCGTTCGAGGAAATACGAACAATGAATAATGCAGATTTAAGAGGAGTATGAAAATCTGCCACCGGAAGATTTGGCTTCATGCGCTGATTATCCAGATGAAATGGACCCGATTTGAAATCTATACTACAGAGTGAATCGAATTGCCGATTGACCTGTGGCCGCACAGATATCGTAAACTGAAGCCAATTTAGGCGATGATCTCCGTCGTCATCCTAGTGTTCTCCGTGGTTACGCAAGTAACAGCACAGGAGGGAATTGAATTCCATAAAAGGGACTATGCCTCGTTGATTTAAATATTTGTTTACCGCCTTTAAACCGCCACGACTGAGATTAAACGGGATATCTGTTGACGTGACCGTAAAGAAGACATGACTACAAATATATACATGAAATGTTTCTTTTCAGTTATTAAAGCTTTTCACCACAGAATACGGAATCGATTTTGTCTTCATTCAATCTCGCACTCGTATCGTCATTGATTTATATCATCAAGTACCAAACTTCTTACTCACGAAGCGAATCGAATAAGGTAAATTTCTTATATCCAAGCGTTTAATTGCACAAGTGCAAACAAATGTATTGTTTTATTAAAATATATAATAAAATACACAATAATATCGTGTAACATGAAAAGAAAGCGTGATATTTCTGGTATTATTTTTCTCTTATTAATTTACAACCGTAGTTGATCAGACTGGTGGAACTAATTCATAACAACTGGAACTCGCTAGCGGGCGAGGAAGAAATTCACATTCTTCGAAAATATACAGATATGGCAAGACAATACATCATTGTGTTTGCGTGTAAGAAAGCGGAATTGACATTATCTGCGCGATGAATATCCGATTTATCGTGTTATATATTAGGAACGTAGAAATTAATCTAATCAACTGCCTTCCTTTTTCAGTCATACTTTGCTTGTCTGCTTCATGTTACTTTATTTTCTACAGAATATTCTCGACTTTGTAGCACCGTTAAACGAGTCCCATCCAGAAGCTTCCGTTCATAGCGGAATATTCTGTGGACCAGCAGAAATACTTCAATTCCATTCTAACGCATATAATTGTGGCCGTCATCTATAATATATTCGTATTTGTGGGAACGGAGACAATATCTTTCGTACATGTATATTATATGCTCGGCACATTCAAGATTGTTATGTAAAATCAAAAAATTCAGGAATATAACTAAATGCAATATTATTAATTCGTTCACTATCGCNAATATTCTCGACTTTGTAGCACCGTTAAACGAGTCCCATCCATAGAAGCTTCCGTTTATAGCGGAATATTCTGTGGACCAGCAGAAATACTTCAATTCCATTCTAACGCATATAATTGTGGCCGTCATCTATAATATATTCGTATTTGTGGGAACGGAGACAATATCTTTCGTACATGTATATTATATGCTCGGCACATTCAAGATTGTTATGTAAAATCAAAAAATTCAGGAATATAACTAAATGCAATATTATTAATTCGTTCACTATCGCACAGAAAAAAATTAGCATCCACCGTTAAAAATTAGTTATCTATTGAATACAGCTGAAATTCAATTATTACACCTAGTTCTTAACTGTGGGGGCTAATCTTTTTCTATGTGTAGATTTTATTTTGGAAAACTCTCTTCGCAAACCACTTCGTGTTACTTTGTTTATCTAATTGTGTAAAATATATTTAGTTTGATCACATGAGCATAAAAAAAGAATCTTTATGAATGTCTTATCTATATAATGAATAATTAATTTTAAATACAATATTTATATTTTCCTAATGTAATCAGAGAAAATATAATAATACTGAAATATATCGAAATATACGTTAAGTACGTATTCCGATGCTTTTTAGATATTTTCCACTCTGGTATAGCGCATTTGATTTTTGTCCCAGTTATCAGGTGAAAAACTCGTTCGACGAAAACATTGAGCTGACTTCAACAATAGAATGGAATATCTACGTACATGCAAGCACAATCGCTGCAGTTGAAGTTCATCAAACAGTAATTCGGTTAAGTCAATAGAAAAATAATTATCGTTTTATTCAAAAGCACGAGTTGGTCTCATTAAATGTTATGTATTAGGTTGGTGCAAATTAAATAGCCGTTTATAAATATTAAGTTGAAACTTGTATTTTTCAAATTTAAAACTTACATAACTAATCAAAATAGCTTCCACCTACTTCAATACACTTCTGTCAACGTGATCCAAATGCATCAATGCACTTTCTAAAAACATCTAGAGAGTGTGAATCGATAAACTATTTAAATGCATTTTTCACACTTCTTCCTTCATTGAAATTTTTGCCCACCAAGAACGCATCCATATGCTTGAAAAGGTGATAATCTGTTGGTGAGATGTCTAGAGAATAGGGAGGGTGAAAGAAAA
>NW_014566262.1:267-696 GCF_001313825.1 Dinoponera quadriceps | reverse complement strand
GTTAAATTTACCAATCCTGATTTGTACTGAAAGTATGAAGAAATAGTATAATGGGGAAAAAATCAAAACTTGGCCAAAAAATTAAAGATTAGAATAATTTTTTTGTGTTTATTAATGTAACTTCAAATTAACGTACAAAAGAATATTCAATTATAAAATATGAAAAAAACCCAAGAAGGAAAAATCTAATGTCAAAAAATAAAATTTTATGATTGTCCACAAACATGTTGGTCAAAACAAACACCATGTAGCCCCTTCTTACATACGGTGCAAATGAGAGAAGAGTGCTTTATACAACTGCCGTCTTTATTGATGCAAACGATACAGCGGCGCAACTTGGTTCCAGGCTACTTTTCTAGTCCAAAATTCTTCTTTGACGTGGAAGGTGTTTCTGATAAATTTTTCTTCTTCATCCACTTCTATTCAATC
>NW_014566262.1:0-208 GCF_001313825.1 Dinoponera quadriceps | reverse complement strand
CCAAAGATATTGAATACCATTTTCTTCCAGTATTTTAGGGTTTTTCTTTTGTCGAGATAGACATAAAAGCATTTTGTTGGATTCATCGGCACCACCCATGTATTTATTATTATAATCAATAATATACGGCTTTTCTTTTTCTGACTCATACTGTCCTTTCTTCTTCTTTACGACTACTGTCTTTGTGTTACTCCTGGTAGAAAGCAAT
>NW_014566261.1:0-543 GCF_001313825.1 Dinoponera quadriceps | reverse complement strand
CACGAGAAAAGTTAAAAGAAATCAATCCTCGGGCGAAACTTGCGAGTTTGCGTGTAATAAACTAATTAACGTGAATGAAGAATGTATCTTGCGTTGCTTTACGTTAAATCGTGAACGGATGCATGCTGGCGAGTGTGATTGAAATATTCAGCTTTATTACGTTATTTCCATGCGGCAGTTTCGCAGATTTCAGCCGGCGAGCGTTTCTTTCGACTCCACATCAGAAAACGTGGACTAATGCAAATTCACGTTTCGGCTTGAACCTTTTCAACTAAATACGCTAGTTCCATGAGAAAAGGTAAAAGTAATCCATCCGCTGACGACACTTGCGAGTTTGCGTGTAATAGGAAAATAACGTGAATGTTGTGTAAATCTTGCGTTTCTTTATGTTAATTCGTGAACGGATGCAAACTGGAGAGTGTGATTGAAATATTCAGCTTTATTACAATATTTCCATGGGGCAGCCTAGCAGATTTCAACCGGCGAGCGTTTCCTTCGACTCTACATCAGAAAACGTGAACTAATGCAAATTCACGTTTCGGC
>NW_014566260.1:0-603 GCF_001313825.1 Dinoponera quadriceps | reverse complement strand
TGACGATGGCGACATTATGCAGCATAAGTTGTATGCAATTATAAGAGTGTATTAATATGTTTTTTGTGTTAGTTCGAACATTTTTCTTTATTTGATTTAATAATTTCATGACTATTCTATGACGCAACGTAATTTAATAAATATAAAGGGTTTAAACTATGAGTTGATTCTTTCTTAATCCCCATTAAACTAGTAACGAAACACCAGTGCTCCATTACTAAAACGGTTCGACCGTCCACCCGTCTGGCCGTATACGGCGTATTGCGCTACCTTAATTTTTTTCNCACCACAACTTTACGCGAGGATCACATGTTCGCAACATGCGATCAACATGTGACAGTAGCGTGTTGTTTGTTTAACTAGAGCGTTGCCAAGCAACGACACGTCGCTTACAGAACCGAACGAGTTTAAAAGCACGTGCTGCTGGAAAACCGACATTTGAGAAATCTGTGCTTCACAGCAATGATCCTCGAGTCACCTGAACAACGGTTCGGAAACCGAGCGTACTCACTGCTTTCGCTAGACTATTATCGGCATCGACCGTTTGCACGTATTCAGTAGAAAAACCGGAATCAGCGTGCTCGCGATCTCCGCATTTGTTAG
>NW_014566259.1:0-665 GCF_001313825.1 Dinoponera quadriceps | reverse complement strand
AAGCAAAGTTATTAATGAAACGAGAATATATTTTTACAAAAGATTTCTTAAGGAGTATAATTACATTTTACATTAACTTCTTACATTAGAAATAATTATTTGGCGCGTTGAAAGAAAAGAAAGAATCGGTGGACGAGTGAAAGAAATATCAAGCTATTCGCGTTATGCCATGTAGCCGTCATGTACGGAGTAGCTGTCACATTTAAATCTACGTTCAACAGCACAGGTGCGCACGACTTCCNAAAAGACCGGAAAAAACTTATGCATACACCTGGTATGTTCACAGAAAAGCAAAGTTATTAATGAAACGAGAATATATTTTTACAAAAGATTTCTTAAGGAGTATAATTACATTTTACATTAACTTCTTACATTAGAAATAATTATTTGGCGCGTTGAAAGAAAAGAAAGAATGGGTGGACGAGTGAAAGAAATATCAAGCTATTCGCGTTATGCCATGTAGCCGTCATGTACGGAGTAGCTGTCACATTTAAATCTACGTTCAACAGCACAGGTGCGCACGACTTCCTCTCGTTTCGCGTCACTATCTCGTGAAACGCAGTGCGTTTAATCGCTCTAAAACGCAGCTTGATTTCCTTCGTAAATTTGCCTCATTCTCCTCTTTCTCCACCTCCTCCTCTTCACTCTATTTTTCCTTAGATAAG
>NW_014566258.1:0-613 GCF_001313825.1 Dinoponera quadriceps | reverse complement strand
GCGAGGTCCGCGAACTCGTTGAGAAGCTTTGAGTAAAGCCGTCCAGCGTTTCCCTCTGGAATGACCAAGTGATCCGTTAGAAAGATGCTGAAGATGCTAGGGCGTCTGCAAACCCCCTCGGCTGAAAGCGAGGTAAGGGGGTCGACGAGTTTACGCCCCTTGACGTCGACTATCAGATTGAAGTGCGCCAGGAAGTCTGCACCCAGGATAGCTGTCCTGACGTCCGCTACGATAAATGTCCATGGGAAATTTCTTCGGAGCGCGAGATTGAGCTTCATGAAGCGTTGTCCGTACGTGGTGATGCTGGAGGCGTTGGCTGCAGAGAGTTTCAAATCCGAAGGCGTCATTCTCCNCATGCACCGCCGAGCGGGGTAATAGGGACACAACGGAGCCAGAGTCAACCAGGAACTTCAAGCCCGTTGTCCTGTCGTAAATATGTAGGCGATTTTCCGATGCTACTTCGCCGACGCTAGCCGCCTGACAAAACGCCGACGGTATTAATTTCCCTGCCGCTGCACCTGGTCGGCCGAAACGGAGAATAAGCAAAGGCGCAGACATCGCCGTGCTGAGGGTCCCCATCGTTGATGGTAGTGGCAGATCAACGAAGGCGACG
>NW_014566257.1:0-296 GCF_001313825.1 Dinoponera quadriceps | reverse complement strand
ATCCGATCGGACTTATACAACGCGAGATACAGATTAGTAAAGCCCTCTTTTGGAAAAATAATGGATTACTTTTTACTAAACCTAATATATCAAGGAAATCTGCCACAACAGATAACACCAGTAGAAGATATAATCAGGAAGCTTCATGAAACAATAATACACTACCTGAAGGCATTCATTTCCCAGTTACCCTTTAATTGGAGAATTGATTACAAATAAGCAAATATATATTAATTAGCGCGTACTATAAAAAGGGAAATATATTTACAAATTTAAAGATACCATTGATAAATTAC
>NW_014566256.1:0-547 GCF_001313825.1 Dinoponera quadriceps | reverse complement strand
AAAAGTTATAATATGGATAAAAGACAAATGATCGTTGCATGTTGTGCACGAGGACAATTAAACGTTCGAACATTGGTCGCATCAGTTATTCTAACAGAACTGAATAACACAGATGGTCACGTGTTTTAAAAGAAATAAAAAAAGGAAGAACACTGTGGCTAGCTCTGAGGTAGAGGGCCGAATCTAATAATGGGGGATAATTTTCATAAATGCAATAATACGGCGTCCTTCGGGATACACNCTAGAGTCTCAGAGGAAAAAAAAACTTACATCGATTTGATTCCTCGTAGACCTTGGTTACGGTTGTGGCCAAACAAAGATGCCGTAAAAAACATATCTGGGTAGAAATCCTGTAGAAATCATAATTTCATAATAATTAATATATGTTAGATAATACTTTGCAATTATGTACCTTTCTCGAAAACATATTGTACTGTTACGTATGTTACAAGAAAAGTAAACAATGGAAAAGGCAACAAATGCAAGTGCAGATTAGAAAGAAACTTATATTCCGTGAAGATGTTCAAATTTCTCAGTACAGGTGCAA
>NW_014566255.1:0-806 GCF_001313825.1 Dinoponera quadriceps | reverse complement strand
AGACTATCCCACTCACACTACAGCGATGGAGCATCATATTGCCACTCGAAGTAATGTAACGCCGGTAAATATAAGACCGTATCGTCTGCCCGAGAAGTATAAGCAAGAAGTAGATCGACAAATACGAGACATGCTCGATGCTGACATCGTTCGTCCTAGCACCAGCAAATGGAACGCTCCCCTATTGGTAGTGCCGAAGAAAGCAGACGCGACCGAAAAAACCAAATTGCCAGTCGTGATCGATTTCAGAAAATTAAATGATCTAACTGTTGAAGATTCTTTCCCGTTACCAAACATAAATGATATCCTAGACCAGCTTGGGAATGCAAAATATTTCACAACACTGGATTTAGCGTTAGGTTATCATCAGATCCCAATGGACAAACAAGATAAACAGAAGACAGCATTCTCAACACCGACAGGACATTTCGAGTTCAACCGAATGCCTTTCGGGTTAAAAAACGCTCTAGCAACCTTTCAGCAACTAATGAATACAGTACTAGCAGGATTACAAGGTATAAAATGCCTGGTATATTTAGACCACATCGTCATCTATAGGTCCAACTTGGAGGACCATAACAAAAAATTGATCACTGTGTTAGAGAGATTGCGCCAGAGCAATCTAAAACTAGAGTCAAACAAATGCAATTTCTTACGAAAAGAAGTTACATACTTGGGGCATATAATTTCAGAAAAGGGAATTTTACTTTACCCATCTAAATTAGAGGCAGTACAAATGTTCCCAGTTCCGAAAAAAGTCAAAGATATACAATCCTTTATAGGCCTAGCGGGCTATTACAGACGAT
>NW_014566254.1:0-589 GCF_001313825.1 Dinoponera quadriceps | reverse complement strand
ACCGTTATATCTCCGAAGGAGAGAGAGACATTCCTATCACGGAAGTAGTAAACAAGCACTTTGAAGATGTTAAGAGGGCAGTTTTTCTCCCTGAACCCTGATAGTACGAGGGGATACCAGACGTTGTTAATCGTGCCTGAGATGTCGAAGAGCAGCGCAATGACGTATCTCTGTTCAGAGGCAGAGACCATCCGTCGCAACTCCACGACAGCGTCCTCCGTCGATCTTCCGGGTGTGAAGCCGAACTGCCGATCGGAGATCTTCCNTCAGAGGCAGAGACCATCCGTCGCAACTCCACGACAGCGTCCTCCGTCGATCTTCCGGGTGTGAAGCCGAACTGCCGATCGGAGATCTTCCCCGACGAGAGTGACGTCTGGTTGAGTCGCTTCAGAAGAAGCTTCTCGAAGAGTTTCCCTTTTACGGAGAGGAGACAGATCGGCCTATAGGATTTGGGGTCCTCCACGTCCTTGCCCTTGCCCTTCAGGAAGACTCGGAGCGAGCCCTCCTTCCAGATCGAGGGAAAGATGCCCCACTGAAGGCCCCATTAAAAAGCCTAATGAACTGACCGGGGATTACCTTGTATGCGACC
>NW_014566253.1:414-646 GCF_001313825.1 Dinoponera quadriceps | reverse complement strand
TATACCCGCATGCAATGTGTTAAATTGCGCGCCCGTCGGCGGCGTGAGGAGTCTGCAACATTTTGGACAGTGCAGGAAAGTCATATGGAAGGCAGTAATAACGTTGGCGCGCCACGTGCTTTTTACCCTCAACAGTTATCACGATGAGCGAGAAAGAGGTACACCCTGCAGTTGCACAACGTGTTATTATTAAGTTTCTCGTCAACGAAAATGTAAATGCTGCTAAAATTCG
>NW_014566253.1:0-364 GCF_001313825.1 Dinoponera quadriceps | reverse complement strand
ATATATATATATATATATATTGTTACTTCCTGAAAGAAGAAGTACGCAACAGACATGGCATACTCGCGCACTCGCGAGGCCTATATAGAAACAGAGAAACATACTGGCAGGTCTGCAGATCAGGTCAATGTCAAGCCCATTTATTTCGATTGCAGAACGTACATTTGGTGGTCCTTTATTTAGGTCAAAGAACTTATTTTCTTTACATGAGAGTGTTGAAAATCTGAGATAAGATTATTTGAGAGTATTGACGGATTTCTGATTGAAATAATTGAAAGAAAATGAATAAGCAAATGTATCAAACTTAGTCAAATGTAGGACATTTTAAATAAAAGAATTTATTAATTATACTAATAACATAATT
>NW_014566252.1:0-545 GCF_001313825.1 Dinoponera quadriceps | reverse complement strand
TTCGCCACGCGCAACCGCCGTTACAGGATGTAACACGATTCAATTCGACAATCGCAACGTTCAAAAATTACAAATATGATTAAACGAAAGATCGGCAATTACTCGCGAGATCGTCGCGAGGACGCAAATGAGATCTCAAAACGAAATGTATTGAGAAAGAGCTTGAATTCTCGCACGGACGGCCGAACCCGTAGCGAGCCAAGATACGCGAACTATGATAACCGAACAATTTGTTCTAATTTGATCTGAATGTCTCTCTCTCTCTGTGTTTGNTCTCTCTCTCTCTGTGTTTGCTCAACGTTCTTTCTTCTCAACGGTCTACTCTTGTGCTCTCAAGTCACCCAGTTTTATACCAGTGTAATTTTTTTTCCAAGCGAAACGAATAGATTGGTTGATTGTCGATTGATCGGAGCCTTTTCGATCATGTTCAAATGTGGCGATGTTTTTTCGATATTGACAATTATGTTCTTATCACCGAATACGTGATTAAACACGTGTGTTTCAGATTTACTTGTTTGTTGTTGTCAGTTCGCAATCCGCGTGTT
>NW_014566251.1:0-3084 GCF_001313825.1 Dinoponera quadriceps | reverse complement strand
AGAATAAACTATGATATTCTCAATATTATGAATTTAATACTTGTAATTGTTTCAACTGTGAGGTTGCAAATTTTCGTTTGTCACTTAGGCTGTGGCCAGGCCGAGGTGAAGCCGGAGGCTCGCGCCTTCTCATAAAAGAAAGCGACCGAGTTACAAAGTGGTCCCGTGCACCGTTTGCGCACGAGACATAACCCGCGGCTATTATATTTTTTTTTGAGTATGAGAACACCCGTAATCCAGAACATCGGACGACAAGCAGACAAACTGCGAATAGAACTACCGACAGAAGACAAGGACGAATGAGACCAAGGGCCCGGAAGGAACGGGAGCGGGATGGCCACTTTGCGTAGGAAAGGCACAAGGTTCCACAACCCAGTTGCAGAGCGGGCAGGGAAAGATCTCGTGGAAAGCGCACACGGGAGCCCTGTAAACTACTGCGAACCTAATAATTGCCGAAGGCCGTCCCGGGGAAAAGACAGGCATAAACACGCGTCAAGAGAGCAACAACAGACGCGAAGTCCCGCGAGCACCCTTGAGACGCGTGATCTATCTGACAAGATCAATCGGAAGCCGCATCGCGCCGCGTGATAGATCCTTGCGGCGGCTGCCTCCTGAATTACGTGACGAGTCCTGCTCGTTACTGTGCAGCCCGACGGCAAGCCAACTAGATGTCCGAGGAAGCATGCGAGCGAACGCGAAAGCTGCCGTGTCCTGTGGACGAAGTCCAGAAGAGGGGAGGCGAGTGGTGAACGGGTGAGCGAGAACTACAAGGGCGGTTCAATAATTACCCGTGTTAGAAATGAAGACACCATTTTTTCAAAAAATTTTTTTTTATTTTTCAACATAGTCCCCTTTTAGAAAGATACACTTCTCCCAACGTTCCTGCCATTTTTTTAACCCCTCCAAAAAATAGGATTTGTCGAACTCTCCAAAATATGTTTCTGTCTCGGCGATGACTTCCTCGTTTGAGCTAAATTTTTTTCCCCCAAGCCATTTCTTCATGTTAGGGAACAAGAAAAAGTCGCAGGGAGCCAGATCGGGTGAATACGGGGGGTGCGGCAGCAATTCATAACGCAATTCATGCAGTTTGGCGGCGACAACTCCGGATGAATGTGCTTTCCACCGTGAGCAATCGCGGCACCCATCGGGCCGACAATTTTTTCATCGCCAACTTATTATGTAAAATATTAATTGCCGTTCCGGTCGACACACCTACGGCCTTTGCTACTTTGCGCACTTTCGTTCGTCGATCAGCGAGAATCATATCGTAGACATTTTGAATGATTTCCTCGGTAACCACGTCTGCCGGGCGTCCTGATCGCTTCTCATCAAAAACGGATGTTCGCCCACGTTTAAATTCGTTGACCAATATCTAACTGTGGCCATAGATGGCGAAGTGTCCCCATAAACAGCATCCAACTTTGCTTTTATCTCCTCGCATTTTCTCCCATCCAAAATCAAAAAGCGAATTACCGAACGATACTGCTCTTTTTCCATCTTAGCGAAAATCAGGAAACACGTCTTACTCGAATGGCTGCCAAATCCAAACTAAACTATCAATCAGTCTGCAATTTGTTTTGCCGTCGTTTGATAGATGACAGCACACGATGATAACACCAACTTTCCTCAGGAACGCCCCGTGTCGTCCAACACGGGTACTTATTGAACCGCCCTCGTATGTACAGCAGCGGGTAGAAGACTTAGAGTTGCGTGTAATTCCGAGTAGTTGCCGCCACTTCTCGACGGCAAGGGCGCGGAGGGAGAACCGGGAAATAACTCGTTTGAGATCCGTGGTGCCCGGAAGGTAGAGACGCACAGACTAACGAGGTTTAGGAGGCCAGGTCGCAGAGCAACAAGGGCCGTGCTTGAGAGAGACTCGAGTGTACAGATCCCGAAGTCTCAGGAGCGATATTCGGTCGCCTTCTCAAGTCAAAGGTAGCACTATCAGCGTAGGTTAGAGGCCCCGAATGCATGTGTCGGGGCATACGCGGTAAAAGAGTAGAGAGTAGTACGTAGGGTCTGCTTCCGGCGAACGGGTACGTCTGAGATTACCGAACCGGCTGGGAGCGGGAAAGTACTTTCGGGAATGATCCGGCTGGCGTCCAACGAAAACCCGGCGAGATTCCCGTAACGTTGCCGGGCAAGAAAGCTTCTCGGGAAAACGACGCACATATTAGATCTGCCGTCGGGCTGCTTAGATCCGCCTCATAAAACATCTCGCAAAACATTTAAAGCGAGATATTGCTCTTTTTGATCGCGTTACAAAATCTCCCAGGGTACGGAAGTTAGTTGCCTGTTTGCGAAGGACACAAGCTAATTAAAGAGCGGTATTTCAACTTCACACCATATGATAGCTAAGCTGTAGAAGAAAGACATTATCTGTAACACTTCGAGTAGGATTAAAGTATTGTTATTTTGTTATTAACCGGTCTCTCAAAGTCATTACCTCTCCCAGCTCTCCTCCGACCAGTCCGCGAGTATCGAGGAGGACGCAAAAGAACCACGACGCTCTACCCCGCGGAATCACGAAGGATTCGAATCGAGATAAGGATACTTAAAAATTGAGCTAGCCGAGGTGGATCCACTGCCGCTTAAAGCGGGAGCGAAGGAGTCCCGCCACAGACGCGGATGCGACACGCGGTGGACAGGTGACACAAGATACGAAATTAAATATCTACTAATATGAAGGAAAATCTTATATTGTACATAGTACTATATAATCTTATATTGAATAAAGTACTATATTTTATAGTACTATATTAGTTGTATATTGTATAACTACTATTTTTCTATTTCTACAGATAAAAGTTTTATATATATCGCGAGAAAATCAATTATTAGACTTATATTTCTACTTTTTAAATATAAGTAATACAAATAAGTTTCCGCCGTTTTCAAAAGATGGCTGCACCGACAAGATTACTTTGAAATCGTCAGATGTAAAACATCATATAGAAAGTTTAGACACCTGGCAAAAACATAACCTTAAAATATTGGTTTTGTATTGGCAGTATACATTTTTTCCTTCGAAAATGTCGAGTTTTATACCGAATAAGTGTCATTTGCGGGAAATTTTGATTTATT
>NW_014566250.1:0-1059 GCF_001313825.1 Dinoponera quadriceps | reverse complement strand
ATAAATCAATGTATACGCAAATATCATTTTCAACAATAATGCTACGATGTTGTTGAAATCGTTTGAACTATTGTTCGCCGTTAATGAACATTCTAGTATCGAATTCATCTCGAAGTCCCAATTGTTATGCTTCGCTTTAGTCCGTCAAGTGATACACAGACATTACGTCCTCGGTGAAAGAGAATGTAATTCCTACGCTAATTCCGTAAAGGATCNGTCCATTGATCAGGTATTTGCTTGTATTTCGCTGTTTGGACGGTTTACATCGTATCTCGTAACTTGGCAGTTGTCGGGTTGACTGTCGCGAATTAAATATGACGACGAAATGTATAAATCAATGTATACGCAAATATCATTTTCAACAATAATGCTACGATATTGTTGAAATCGTTTGAACTATTGTTCGCCGTTAATGAACATTCTAGTATCGAATTCATCTCGAAGTCCCAATTGTTATGCTTCGCTTTAGTCCGTCAAGTGATACACAGACATTACGTCCTCGGTGAAAGAGAATGTAATTCCTACGCTAATTCCGTAAAAGATCTTTATTTCCCGTAAATAATTTACCGGTTGATCTTCTGTGCAAATGCCGGTATTAATTGCTCCGGCAGCTTTCACGTCCATTACTCCACGACGGTGAGCCGGTGAATACGTTTGCCGAGGGGCAAAAACGGAAACGGTAAATGAAGAATGAAAGAAGAAGAAGCGAGGAAGACGAAGCTATTACTTGCCAGAGCCGTAGCATGGCTTCAATGGCGACTCTTCAACGCTCTAACACAGCCGGTGCTGCGATCAGAAAGACAAGCGCTTTCCAGTAATACTCTAAGATCCATGACATATATCTTCGCCAAGTTTATTTGCGTTCCGCCCCTCTAGCCCCGGCTAGTCTATACTTATTAATATCCTTTCAATTATGCGCGAGCAGGAAGGAAGCGTTCAAGCAGCCGGAATTACTCGAGATCCTTTCAGCGAAAGGGATTTTACGCTCGAATATTGTCGCAGAACTATGTGTTTCGCATAGCTTGTTCTTCGTTTAAATGGAAGATAAGGCAGCAGAAT
>NW_014566249.1:0-424 GCF_001313825.1 Dinoponera quadriceps | reverse complement strand
TTTTCTTGTTACATTTTTATGTGATGAATGAACGTTTTGGCACTTTACGGCTTTGTTTCAAAGCTTATAAACATTAATTTGGCTGAAACAGTTTTAACAATTTTTTCGTTTTTTTTTCTAAAATGTTTCATTGTTACATATATTATGTTTGGATCAGTATGACCCGATATAAAAAAATTATTATTTTAGTAATGTGAACTAGAACTTAATAATGTATTATAACAAAAAAGAATATTATTATGTTAAGTGAAAGGTATTGTGTTATAAAATGTTTGACAATAAATTTAGTTAGTGTCTTCAGAAACATTAGCAAATATTATACAATAAAAATTTTATTGCTTTATTTTATTATTTATATTATATTATATATTGTAATATTTAATTTTATTAAATGGTTGTCATTTTATTCCTATAAGTCATACCA
>NW_014566248.1:0-782 GCF_001313825.1 Dinoponera quadriceps | reverse complement strand
CTGCAAATGGATCGACATATAGCCGCGTCTCGTGTCGGAATACAACGGACGCAATCACCGAACCACCGATATGCGTCCTGTTGATATGACCCCTGCGATTGCTGAAAAACTTCTAAGTACGATGTACAGCAATATAAAGATTGCAACTCCAGCGAGATTCAAAGTGGGCTACTGTGAGCAAATTCAAAACTATCTTTGATAAAGGTTACACGCTAAATTGTACCACTGAGGTGTTTAACCCTTAGATGACACACGGGGTTAAAAGTACCCCAGAGTGTTTTTGAACGCAAATTTTTCATAGTTCCGCGCCAAATTTGGTTCTGTGGCGTCACCTAGTATTAATCGAGGCTTGACCCAATATTGATAAATAAAACAATTATACACATTTTTTCTCGCTGGGGTCCAAAATACCCCCTATAGCACGTACGTTATTATTTTAACGTGTGTCAGCTAAGGGTTAAGATCGCCACAGTACAAACAACTAATCTGTAAGGTGATTTATCTGCTCGAGGATTCTTACAAACAACCGGTCACCAGAGGATTTTACGAGTACAAATCGTATGACGTTGTTAATCCCGATATATCCTTCGTAGGAAAGATGTTGCGGAAAAAGAAAGATAAGGTTTACTCGAAATGGTTGGGATTCGACAATTCATATAACTCATGGATAAATAGAGATCATTTATTGTAATCATTTATTTTAATTATTACATACAATCTTTATAATATTTTAAAAAATTACTCTGTTGAGAAATTACAAATATATCTGTAGAAACTCCTTT
>NW_014566247.1:0-327 GCF_001313825.1 Dinoponera quadriceps | reverse complement strand
CTAACGCCATCTATTGCACCTCCGCACGAACTTTTGCGCTCACCCAATAGATTGTGCGACTCATCTGACCTTTATCATTGAGTTCTCATCTTGTGAATATTAATTCATTTAACAGGCACCAGATCGGACGGTTTGGTGCTTTTTAACCGCCTTATCCCTCCAGTACAAGGGTTGCTACTTATATTTCTGGCCTAATAATGAGAAAACAAATATTTATGATCGAAATTGGTTTTATTGTTTTTCAAAATATTCTCCATAATGATCAATACACTTTTGCATGCGTTTGAACCAATTTTCGAAGCACTTTTTCCACTCCGATTGAGGTAA
>NW_014566246.1:0-1693 GCF_001313825.1 Dinoponera quadriceps | reverse complement strand
ACAATTATTCTACTGATCACAAGTATCTAGAAGAAAATCACCAATATAATTGGACGTTGGAAGAAAAAATGTATGATGAAATACTTAAAAAGGAGTATTTATTGACTGATAAACGAAGAAATCAGATCCTTGCGAGTTCGCCAACTGAATTGTTCGAAATATTTTATTTCTAATGAGATAAAAACTCATATTATTGAATCATCTGCCGAAAATGACTTGCATTTATCAATGAGTGAACTAGATACTTTTTTGGATATAATAATTCTAACAATTTTTAATAAAAGACCAGAGATAAGTGATTATTAATCCACCAATCCATTATTGGAGTGCTCTGTAATAAAATCAGCCATGTCTCGGAATAGATTTCAACAAATCAAAGGAAAAATGGTATATTCCAAAAAATCTGAATAAAATCAAAATGACTGTGCCTAGCGAGTACGTACTATCTTTGAAATTTTTAAGAAGAATTTGAAATATTTTGGTTTTTTCCAAACTGCCATTGCTGTTGATGAGATGATGATTAAATTTTTTGGGAGATTAGCAATCAAACAGTTTATTTGAAATAAGTCAGTTAGGTTTGGTATCAAGATATGGGCCTAATGTGGAGCTGATGAATTTTTATTTGATTGCGAAATTTACGGTGGGAAAAATGCAGTTATTGATGGAAAGTTAAAGAAATGCGCTTTGGGAAATACAGTGGTTCTCGGTGTTTTAGAAAAACTTTTTATTAATACCGTAAAAAAGAAACCGAACATGTACCATCTATACTGCGACAATTTTTTTACTAGCCCTGATCTGTTTGTGCATATGCAATCATTAGATTTGAAAGCTACGGAGGTTGTGAGAAAAGATATGGTGAAGGAAAAACACGATTTGAATAAAAAAGCTCCACGCGAGACTTTCATTGTAAAACACGATCGAACTAGCATGAATTTGATTACTTTGATGTATTCAAAAGAAGTATCGATGCTTTCTACGGCTGCTGGAGTTGGATCAGAAAGTAGTGTCAAAAGATATTCTAAAGAAATGAAAAAAAAGTCGAAATTAAAATGCCCCGTGCATTTACAAACTATAACAAATACATGGGAGGTGTGGATATACACGACCAGTACTGCAGCAAAGCATCACTATCCATGAGAAGTAAGAAGTGGACTTTTTCAGTATTTATAAGAATTATTGAGTCATCTATTACTAACGCGATTATATTGTTTAATGTTGTGCTTTCGGAAGGGACTGAAAAATCGACTGTTAAAGATTTTGCAATGGATATTGCACAAAATTATTTGTCAAAATCTAAATTAAAAAATCACAATTATTAGAAAACTAACATATGTAAAAAGTGCTTATACAATTGTAGTAAACGTAGTTTCTGATATTGCAATGAATGCAATCAATACATTTGTCAAACTTGTTGGAATGAATTTCATGCTGTATAAAAAAATTGGCAATTTTTAAGAGTTTTATTATAATTACAAAATAGAAAAAAAAATTTTTTAATAAAAAAAAATTTTTTTTAATATAAAAATATTTAAAAATATAGAGAAAACGTAAAAAAAGGACTCTTCATTTCACGTTTACCTTCTCATGGTAAGGGTCAAGCAACGACGAAAACAATTTGTCGTCAAACGGACGTCATATCCAAAATGACAAAAAGCGCTGGTTTACATTTATTTTCTTTTTTATGAAATAGTTA
>NW_014566245.1:0-270 GCF_001313825.1 Dinoponera quadriceps | reverse complement strand
ACCGGAGTCAGCCGGATCGAAAGACCGAAGCTGCTCCTGATCCCGATCCTCAGGTCAAGAGACCGCGACAGTGTGTACTCCGTCACCGCTGTGAGTATGCAACTGAATTCGACATCCTTCCGCCCGGAAAGACCGGGGTAGTGTATTCGCTGTCTCACCCGTGGAAGTCGCGGGCACCGGACTCCTAACTTCCTTTTCGGGACGGTGTGTTCGCCGTCTCCACCGGGTGCTCCCGGCCCTCTCGCTCGTGGCGGACTTGAGCATCGGGAC
>NW_014566244.1:0-1677 GCF_001313825.1 Dinoponera quadriceps | reverse complement strand
TCCTTTCCGGGGACGGCATACCGTCTCTACCGGGAGTTCCCGGTTCCCCGCCGGCCTGCGACCGAAGGACCTGCGGCCCGACAAGTCCGGGGTGGCGCCTTTGCCGACTCCACCGAGTATTCTCGGTCACGTCATAGCCACACGATCTCGGCCCGAAGCACCGCCGTATAGAATGGGACACCGGGTCCCTCGCGTTACCGTAACCGAGTTGCATGCGAGCAACCACGCGAGCAAATTCTAGTATGTAAGATCTGGGGGGCGGAGCAAGCCGCCATAAGGAAGTCAACGAAAAAGGAGGTGGCGCCTTTACCGTCTCCGCCGTGTGTTCTCGGTCCCGACTCTCCTAGCGAAGCCGACGCTACGTAGACAAAACCGACCGTTCGTTTTATCGCGCCACGCGTCTCCGCGTGTTACCGGTGTAGTAGTCCCCACGGGATATTCGCGACACGGCAGGAGTGAGACCTACTGAGTGCCGCACCTTTCCGACTCGTGAGGCCTCTGGGTCGAGAGAGTGCTTCCGCTTCTCGGGCCACCTGCGTGTGGCTACCGACTGTACTCTCTGCGACAATTTAAAAGGCATCGTGGAAGCATCGCGGAGATCGAATACGTCTAGCAACAGCACGAGTTCCAAACACCGCGCCCGCTTCCCGCGACTCGTCTCTCTCCACTCGCGACAAGTATACACAACGCGCCGCGACTCACCGAACCACGTCCGTCTGACCGCGCAACCGTCTCACCATGATACGCGAGCAATCAGCTGTTCCGCAAAAATACACGCACCTGTCAATAGACACAACACACCGACACAACCGATTAAAGTTCCGACTACATCTGTTCAACCGTTGTAATACCGACCGACGAGAAATATATTGTTGTTACGAAGACAAAACTCTCTTTTCTTTCCACACCGAACCTGAACATCCGGCGACCCATCCAAAAGCCGCAGCCGATACTCTCTCCCCGATACACGAGGACGTTCCCGCCGCAAGTTAGGCAGGGCGTCGCAGGGTCAACTGAGTCTATGGAGCGTACAACAAGTATAGCAGGAACATCGGGCATTGATGTAAAGATAGATTGGCTTGTAAAAGCAGTGAAAACAATGAAAGATGATTCAGTTTGTAGGAGGGAAATTAAATTGATAATTAAAGAAATTATCCGAGAAGAAATGGGGAGTATTAAGCAAGAGCTGGAGGATCTAAAAGGAATGATACAATGAAGAATAGATAGATCAGCAGAAAGATTCCAAAGGAGTTATAGTGATGTGATTAAGANGAATAGGTAGATCAGCAGAAAGATTCAAAAGGAGTTATAGTGATGTGATTAAGGAAAGAAAGAAGGCTAATATAATAATTGTTAAACCAAAAATGCAGCAAGAAAGTGAAACGAAGAGTGATATCAAGAATATGGCAATGGGAATAACAAGATTGAGGAAGGGTGGTAAGGGTACAGTAATTGTGGGATGTGAGACTGGAGAGGAGATGAAGAAATTGAAAGATACTGTACAAGATAGGCTGGGAGAAAGTTTCGATATTACGGAGGTTACGCAGATGAAACGCCAATTAAAAATCATTAATATTGGTGAGAAAGAAATAAAAATGGAGGACAAAAATTTAATAGATATAATTAAAAAACAGAATAAAATTGAAATAATAAAGGATGTATTCCACTTTAGAATAT
>NW_014566243.1:371-1651 GCF_001313825.1 Dinoponera quadriceps | reverse complement strand
CGAGAAAAACGACAAACACCAAAGAGAAATCCCCGGACGCACGGCGAAACCGCGGGAGAGGACGAGCCATCGCATGGCGAGAGAAAAGATCACGGATCGATGCTCGAGGAAAGAACGAGGAGACCGCCCTGACGGAAGTCGGCTCGGAAGAGGACGAAAGATCCGACAATCCGGAGCAAAACGACAGGGAAAACGCATGGTCCGGGAGAAACGCGACCGTGACAGTCGCCGACCGTGAAAACGCGACGACTTCCCACGAACCAACGACCGTGACACCCGAATATCGACGGACGCAATGGACAACAGGGTCCTCGGACACGTCCCCTTCGTCCATCGAACAAAATCACGACCGCTCGTACGACGAACCCTCCGATCCCCTCGCGACCGAATACCCAAATAACGAATATTATTATAACCACAGGTATCCGTCATCGGCTAGGGTGAACACGGAAGCGAGCTTCGACTCGGACTTAACCGTCGACGATTTCAGAGCATACGCCGGCAAGGTGCTGGCGATAGCGGTCAAAACGATCAGACTGGTGAAGCGCCAAAGGGACAACGCCGTGGAAAAACTCCACAGAACGCGAGAGTACCACCGGACGATGGGAGACCAACGGGACGAACAACAGGCAGACCCCACCGAGCGGGAGCGGGAAAGCGACAGCGACGAGTTCAGCGACGAAAACTGGGACGCTAAAACGACCAGAGAACTCGAGCAAGAAGTCGCGAGATCAGCGCTCGAGATACAAAGATACCAACTCATACGGCAAACGTATCGCAACGATCTGAAGAAAGACTTGAAAAGAAACAGAAAGATCCTGCGAGAGTTCAAGGCGGAACTCGCCGCGGTAAGAATATTCGAAACCGTGGAAGAACAGAGAGAGTGGCAAAGGACGCAGATGATGCAAACGACGGACACGCGCGAAACGTCGCACGAAACGCACGAGGCGTCGCACGAGACGCACGAGACGCCACTGGAAACGACGAGAACGCAGAGAACTCTGCGGCCGAGGACGGAACTCCGGGAGAGAAGGGCGGAGAGACCGGAGTCACCGCAACCATCGACGAGTGGTCTCCGGAAGCTGGAAAAGGACCGAGCGTCAGACACGAAGGCCACCGAGACACCGGAGGGAGGAAAAATCCCACCGTATCCGCGCGAGGGAGAACCTGGACCGATGGCGTGGACGCACAAAGGGTGGAGGAGCAACCGGTTCAAGGTAACGGGTGACCCACTCCAGAGGAAACGAGATCCGGTAACCGGACAATTCGTATCCACGAAG
>NW_014566243.1:0-220 GCF_001313825.1 Dinoponera quadriceps | reverse complement strand
CCCGTGCACCACGGAGCCGAGAACGCCGCCGACAACACCGCGACGGAAGACGACCCGTCCACTGGAGTCGAGTGACTCAGACAGTCCGGACGTCCAGCGGCAACCTCCCGCCGAAGCACCAGCACGGACGAGCTCGGACCGGCAAACACACGAACAAACGAAAGCAAAGGGGGAAAGTACCCGGCTGAAAACACCGGAACCCCCGACAACTCCCCAACAA
>NW_014566242.1:402-985 GCF_001313825.1 Dinoponera quadriceps | reverse complement strand
GACACTGAAGGCGAGAGGACGCATAGTTGAGGAAGCCCGGAACTGCGCAGACGAAGGAGACGTGAGATCTTCAAGAAGCTGCTGCCGAAGGAGAAAACCTGCGAGGACGGCCTGGTGCACACCTGTTGGTAGAGGTCCAGGAGGCGTGGGAGAACGACCGGTCGTCGCTGCGACGGTAAGTGTGTATAAGAGTGCCACAGTTCCTCTCCGCGTAATCTTCCCTCTTCTCGGAAACCCCGCGTCGGAAACCCTAGACATCGCACACGTGAAAATACGCGGATCGCGACGTAAGTACACGGAATCGGAAAATTCCGCTCGGAGGAAAAACCCGTCGTCGGCGGGATCAAAAGGACGGCTCAACGCGCTAACCGACACGAATTGCGTCACTTTATCGCACACGGCCGATCATGTCAGGATTTGCTTACAACAATAGTTCTGCGTGACAATAGAGCGATATAAAGAAGCCGCGAACGACGCCGCGTTTCGATATTTTTTTCTGATCGGCGTACTTGTTCGAGTAATAATTCCGTCTTCATATATAATAATTTTTTAGTATTTTATTCTATCACCGTTAGTCGCATTA
>NW_014566242.1:0-381 GCF_001313825.1 Dinoponera quadriceps | reverse complement strand
ATTCTGTATTTCCTAAGCGCTTTAATCATTATCAAGTCTTTCGTACTATTTTGGTTTTTTTGGCTTGCGTTGTACTTTTAGAGTATTTATAGTCCGTATTTCTTGTCGATACCGTAATCATTCGCCGCTCTGGTGGTTTTTACTTTTTAATAAATAGAGTTTAGTTTATTTATTTTCAAAGAATACGTGTTTCATTTGTCGTGTTTTCCTATCGTCATACTGAGTGTCTGAAGCGGACGTCCCGCAACTCGAGGATCTCTTCGGAGACGAAAACACTGTCGAGGAGAGAATCCCCCTGTGCACACATTACTATATGGTATATCTGCAGAGATTTGGCCGGTTCAGCTTTCTAGGCCTAGTGTTTGGGCAAGTCTCCAAAAA
>NW_014566241.1:0-962 GCF_001313825.1 Dinoponera quadriceps | reverse complement strand
TGATCTTGATTTATCTATTCAAAAGCAGAGTTAGAATTTCATTCAATTCTGACGTAGATAAAGAGCAGTTGCCCTTGCGTGGGAATTTCTCCATCAACTTTTTTTTCTCCTCTTTTTCCAGACATTTTCTGATGATGTTCACCCAACAATCTGCTAGATGGGGATGCAGCTCGGACTTTCTTTGTTTCGAAGAGATTCATTATTCACCAGAAGGTGCAAAGTTTTTTCGCTTAATTGCGATAGGCTTTTTGCACCCTCAATAGTCTCTTGCAAGTCGCCTACAGTCTCATTAGAAAAAAAGCTAAAATTTTCTTTAGTTTTTGTCAGATCCTTGTCCAGGACATTAACATCCTGTAACGGCGAACATGTCAGAGCAAAAAGATTTAAGTCATGGTTTGTCAGCGAACTTCTGACACTATAATTTCACAACCTAGTCAATATCGTACGGTAGAAACACTTTTCCAGGATGGAATAAATGCTTCTTGCCCCCTCGGTTATTGGATAGTACTGCTGTGTCATCAGCAAATGTAGCTGTGGTCACTCCTTTTGTCGAAAGTATGTTAGACGTAAATACAGTATCGTAAAATAGGGCCCAGGATCGAGCCTTGTGAAACTTTTGCTTTTATTGTAAANAGTATACGAGGTCTGTTCAAAAAGTATCGCGAATTTTGTGTTTTTTCAAAAATTATTTATTTATTCATGAATATCTATTTTGTCTCCTTCAAAGTAATATCCATCAAATATCATACACTTGTGCCAACGTTTTTTCCAATTTTTGAAGCACTTCAAAAAATCATTTTTTGTGATCTTGTTTAGCTCCTCCTTCGATGCCGTCTTTATCTCCTCAATCGTAGAGTAGCGTCGTTCTTTCATGTACCTCTTCAGTTTCGGGAACAAGAAAAGTCACAAGGGGCCAGGTCTGGGGAATACGGTGGCTGCAGCATCATTAGTGTGTTGATTTT
>NW_014566240.1:0-719 GCF_001313825.1 Dinoponera quadriceps | reverse complement strand
CTAATATCACTATAACATGTAACGAGTAATATATAATCGAACAAAGTAATTTGCCGATTACTTCTGTACGTTTTAGTGGACGATTAATATATAATCATGCAATATGCTCTGCTGGTGTCTCTTGAAGAATTGAAACGTGAGAAACGAGAAGGAACAGCACTTTTAATTTAATTAATTGAGGTACATTATTGGAAGGGCCAACAACTGTAGCTTATTGAATTTTGGGAACAAGATGGAGAGTAAGGCTGAAATGAATACTACAAGAGTGTGCATTCAATTATATATAAGATAATGTAAAATATTGCTTCCATTTGATCATGTAAAAGAGCAGAAATAACTTCAAGAANACACTTTTGTTGGCATGATTCAAGTTGTTACAATTATTTATTTTTTGAAGCAACACAACTGTCAAGTGTTACTAAATTATTTCATGAATAATTTATTTATGTTATTAGGTGTAATAATGAATTCCTGGCCTTTTTAAATAAAAATTAACTTATATTTATGCAAAGTCAGAATATATTTAAGTTAATAAAGTAATCTTCATCAGCATCTATACATTTTTGCCATTTTTCGGATAGATGATAAAACCCTTTTGGTAAAAAGATCACAATTTAGAGTCGATAAAGTCGGAAAGGTCCTAACGACTGGTAGGGTTGCAGTTGTATATATTTTGTTGGAAGATGTGCATCTTTAAAGAGCTGTGAAATGCTGCGCTA
>NW_014566239.1:348-554 GCF_001313825.1 Dinoponera quadriceps | reverse complement strand
GTTTCAAACTTTGCTTTATCAGGATACAATTCTAATGAAGTATCTCTTACTGCATCTTATGAGTTTTTTCCTGATGTTTTCTCATCAAAATACACGATAGCCTTCGCATAATAGCCTTCTCAAGATGAAGAACTGTCTTGTCACGTGGTAGAACCTATGAATGAAAGGAAAATTATATTATTAGGATGATTGATCGATTCAAATAG
>NW_014566239.1:0-248 GCF_001313825.1 Dinoponera quadriceps | reverse complement strand
ATCAAATAGACCAATATATAAATGATAAATTATTATAGAAATCTCAAACATTAACACTACTACAAGTTTTGGCAATTCTCTATGATTTTGGAATAAGCTTGTCCTACCTGTGATATAAGTTCTTCTATCGTAACTATCTGAGAATAATGCAAAGAACAATGGATCACTTTGAATAATATTGTCAATAGCTATCTTAGTTGTCAGTTGTATCAATTCTTGATGACAAAGTTGTTTCAGACTTTGTTTCA
>NW_014566238.1:0-525 GCF_001313825.1 Dinoponera quadriceps | reverse complement strand
TGGTGTAGCAGAAGCCGATATATTGGCTTTCGGCACTAAAAGGGTTAAATTAACATTTAACTAACAAAAGTTTGTTTATTGTTGTTAGGTTTCATATTCTTTTCTTTAGAATTATTTAAATCTTCTTTGAAAGTCCAGTGGTTTAAACCGCTTTAGTCTTTATTTGTCGAAATTTTCCTTTGAAAATTCTAACATTGAAATTTTTGAAAGATTCCAGACAAAAGTATTACAAATACTAGTGTAGGCACCGCGGCTCGTAAAAAATGAAGTAATAAGAAAGGACCTTCGCATACCAACAGCAAAGGAAAGAATAAATATCTCTGGTGATCTATATATTAACAGATTAAGCAATCATCCTATCCAGTTAGCGAATAAGATGCGAAGATCCTTTCTTATGATTTCGTTTATCACGGACCATGGTGTCTTCAATAGAATTTGTAATACTTTTAACTGGAATCTTTCGAAAATTTCAATGATTAAAATTTTAGTCTAAATCTCACAGTTGTTTAACATATGTCCATGTTG
>NW_014566237.1:0-550 GCF_001313825.1 Dinoponera quadriceps | reverse complement strand
AGCCTTTTTGATCATGTTTTTGATACGATGTGACAATTCGGTGTTCTTCGACCCAAACACGTGATGAGACACGCGTGTTCCATGTTTAATTATGTTGTTGTTATTTACAGATTGTTTGCTGCATCATGCTCGGCTTACATGATGAGCATGATAACATTAACGATTTCAATTCGAATTTTGAACAGATATGTTTTCGAACTGAGTGTTATTTCAACGAGTAGAAATCGTTGCAAGTATCCGCCGGGAGAATCCGGATCGATACGTGAGGCGAAAATTGCCTCATCACCGCGCCTGCGGCGAGACCGCCCGCGTCATNCGCCCGCGTCATTCGTCGAATTTCTCATGATCGCGATCGCCGCACGTGCACACACGAAAAAGCCCGCGTTGCCTCGACCTTCGACACTTACGTCGAACGAACTAATCGTACCCGTTGATTTTTTTATTGATTCTCACAAATCGCGGAACGTTAAAACCGCATTTTGCCGGACTGATGAAAAAAAAATTGTTAATCTCAGGACGAATTGGGGGATTACTCCTGGCGTCAGCTGTA